>NW_026873108.1:0-142537 GCF_032173495.1 Musca vetustissima | reverse complement strand
GCTTATTCATAGTTTGGACTCTTAGTGACTGACAATACAATGCATGTGGAAGTTTGTATTGAAAAGTCAAAAAGTCGATGTCGACTTTTGAACTTAAAGAAAATCGCAAAGTCGACTTTTCAAGATCGACTTTCGAATTTCTTTATAAATACTTGGTTCAATATTCCAAACCTAAAATTTTCTTAAAATTGCACATTCCATGAAGAAATATTTTCGTCCTCAAACTTTCCCATGACATGTAATAAAAAACAATTTCGAATTGTATGCGTTTCCAATTTTCCTGTTGGGTGATTTGTAAAAACATAATTGTGCCATGCAATTAACCAACGGGTGGAAAGGAGGTGTGCTTAAAAATAAATGTTTTTGTTTTGATACATCACCTGATTATTGCATGATGATATTTGATATTCCTTCTGTCTTGTTCCTCTTCACTATTTCACTATAGCTGTGTTCCGCAGCATCGCCTTCTTCCCATCTTGCTTTTCTGTACTATTTAAGATATATGGTCTGTCCCGTACTGAAAGAATCCACTACTTTTTACTACGATAACGAATTTTCCTTTATGTTACGAAGAAAATAGTAAAATCTAGTAAATTCTTGCAGTTGGGAAACAGACCAATAATAAGTAAGTTGAGGCGCCAGCACCTCTTTTGCGAAAACAGAGGTCACCGTGGGTGGGCGAGGTTGGCACTTGGAAAGGAGAGGCTATGAAATTGCCTCATAGATCATACACACCAATATTGACCATAATTAAAATGTTAGTACAATTTAGTTCCTTTGTTCTCTTAAAGTACGTATTTTCGAAACTACCTTCATATCTCAACACTACACATCAATTTTGACTGCAACAGCAATCTAGCTCTATACTAATTTTAGTACCATTTATTTTCTACTCTTGAAGTACTTATTTCCGAAAGTAATTCCAAATTTCATGGTTTGAGCTTTATAAATTAACTCAAATCTTAATTTTACAAAATTTAGTACCATTTGGTACACATTAATATAAATCCAATAGAAACCAATTTCCCAATTTCAGGATTCCAGCCCGATCGCTTCACTCGGTATTACAGTTCATAGCTCCACTGTAATGTCGACGGCGTCATTAACTACAACGATAACAACCAAACAAATAGGGATCTATAAATTAAATATCGATATTTTATGTGTTCCTCTCCAATTACATTTGCATGCAGAAACAGAAACAGACGACTAAAAAAAATTATGGCACAATTATTCACGGTAGGCTATAGCAACTTAAAAAATTACAATTTCTTCCTATATTTCATTAGTGACTTGTTATACCAAAGTCGTATACAAAATGTGTGTAATAGCCTAGACAGACGACAGCCTTAATTTGCATTAACAGCCTTAATTCAAATTAACTTGAACATTACCCTCATTTTTATGTGTTGTTAATGCACAAAATCAAACTGAATTTATACTGAATTAGGCAATTTCAATATGGCAATGCTGTCGAAAATTAATTGTTTCTTGTCAAATTTATTTATATTTATGAAAATAAAAATAAGAAATGAAGTCAAATTTCAACCATTTTATAAATTGGGAGCTGTTTTGCTAAAAAAATGTTATTGCATTATATTTCAAACAACTCTAAACTGCGAATAAAAATAATGGAAATGTGGAGCAGTATGTGTGGGTAATGTAATGTCGATTGGTTGTGATAAATTTCAATTTATTGCACTCTTGGGTAACAATGAATGAATTTTCCTTTATGATATCGAAGAAAATAGTAAAATCTAGTACATTCTTGCAGTACGGAAACAGACCAAATTGTAAATCATATTCCCAACTCGATTCTGAACAGAAAACCTTACATTCTATTAATTTTTCGCGTTTTTAGTAAAAGTTTAAAATGTGTCAAATGAACAGAACGACATATTGCATTTGTTATTATTTATTCTGCCATTATAGACCACAAGATAGTGGCGTATTTTCTCTTTGTTGACAATGATACCTTACCTTGTATAATTGTACCATCGTTTCCAAACTCCAGTAGGCTTATTCGATATTGTTTATTTTACAACAATTTCATTTGTTTTGTTATTTTTACAATAACAAAATAAATTTAAACAATGTCGGATGTTGTTAAAAGTTACAGAATAGGCCTACAGGTTAAGATGTAGTCGCACGAACCACCGATGTCATATGTACCATGGTACAATTATGAAAAGTAGGGTGTATTTTGTCTGCAAAGAAAATATACACCTCTACGCCGTGAGCTATAATGTAAGAATTTTTTATTTTATTAATAGATGATATTACACATTATATTATTACTAATATTATTTAAATGTATATTATAAATGAATAAATAAAAACGTATGCAACAAGTCAATCTTTTCATTTGACATATATTTAATATTTTACTAAAAACTCAAGTATAATGGAATATCAGGATTTGTTTTTAAAATTGGGTTTTTATTTATATTTTTTCAAAACATTACATATGCTATCACACATTTTGTATACGCCAGCCCAAAGTCCCGACCATAACTCTATACAAAATTTGCGGGTCTATTTGAAAAACTTATTCAATGTGTAAACTGATTCTTTATTCTGTATATGTTGTTTTTCAAAGAGTTGATCATCTAAAAATAATACATAAATCTACATTAAATCCGAAGATGGGGTCTATAGGGCAATATCTATAGACCCCATCTTCGGATTTAATGTAGGTTTGTCAAAATGGTGGAAGTGTTGAATCGGTTATTCAATTTACCTCAAATAAAATTTACATGTTTTTAAAATGTTAACCCTTTCTGGGTGAGGATCTTTAGACTTCATCTAGGTTTGGTAATAATATTTTAATTTGCAAAGTTTGGATCAAAACAGACACTTCATTACTTTGATATTGGATTAACATTTTGTCAAAAGTGATCATCTGTGGAGACGTACCAGAAAAGCTTGCATTATAGACTCCATTTTTGGATTTAAAGTAGGTTTGAAAAAATCAACGGATCAAATCGTAATACAATACAATCATCGAATTTAAGGGGAACACAATCTTCGAATTTAAGGGGTTTCAACAAATTAAATTTAGTTTTTTGATTTAATTCGATCCTTCACTAATTCAAGAATGTCAATATAAAATTTCAAATTAAAATGTAACCAACTCTTGAAGATAGAGCCGACTTATTGTGTTAGCATCAAGTGACGGCAAGAGTGGATCAGTGTTTCCCTATTTCTTAACAAAAAATATTAATAATTTAATATTTTTAAAGCTCAGCCATTCTTTCTAATTTTTTGTGCGAAGACAATATACTCTTTCTAATGCCGTTGGAATTTTTGGATTCCAGTGTTTTAATGAGGAGTCATCATGCCCGCCATCGAAAATAAGGACTTTTCTTTAATCACAAAAAAAAAAAAAAAACAACAACAACAAAGCAGCAACTATTAAATCTTGAACAATATATGTGCGCAAAGTTACAAATCTTAACAAGCATTGGTATTCATTCAACAACCCATTGAAAATCTTGAATGTCTGTTTTGATCCAAACTTTGCAAATTAAAATATTATTACCGTACCATATAATAGCTTAACCGAATCCATTTATTCAACAAATATGAGTACATACTGCTTACAAATATGTTTGATCCATTCTCAAGTCTATGTTTGTTTTTTTCCAACATTTTTTATTTTAAAATGAGCGAATGTCCTGGCAAAATATTCCTTATTTTTTAGTTATTTCAATAAGTGTATGAAAAATGTTTTTAGTTTGTATTTGACATTCGAAACCTTATATAAATTCGCCATTTTGTTTAAAAAAATATATAATAACAATGTGCTTTCATAGTAAAATCTCAAAAACATCAGAGTTTTCTACTGTTTGCATTCAGGCCAACTTAAAAAAACGAGCTGTATTGTTACGCCCAATTTTCGAAATTAGCTGAACCAGCTGTAATTTGTTTTTATAATTATAATTCCAAAAATAAATTAAATTATATGGTTTTCGAGATTCTCATTGGTCTACCCTTAGAGTAGTCCATATAACGGTACCCCCCAAAATTTCGGTATTTTGGAAAAGTTTTACAACCCAAATGATTGTAATTTGCCGTTGTGTGGTCTCACTACATTACATCATAATATAGTTTACTATGAAATTGGAAACTTCAATGTAAATAATGGACAATTCTAGGAAATTTACCATCTATAGGGGATGGTATTTAGAAATTTTGGTGCGCTGTGATTTACAAGTAATCAATGGAAAACATTGTCTCACATTTTTTTATATCCCCTTTTTGCCTTATATAAACTAATTTGATTTCAAGTAACTATCACTATAAAAAGATCAGCCCGGCCAAACGAAACATCGTTGCCAAAAGCAGTTGCAACCTCACAGTGAAAAGTATCAAAGTATTTTTTTAATAAACGGTTTTTTTTTGGATTTTTAATACTTAGTTGATATTCCTTGTTATCTTTTACAACCTTGTCGGTATAGATTCTACCAAGTTTTCCGTGTAAGATATCTGAATTTTCCTCATTCTACTTATAAAGATTTTGTTTGCTTGAGATGTTATGGCTTCTAATATTTTTCTCCAAAATATTCCATAAGTTCTCTATAGGATTCAAATCCGATCGTTATCTAAATAAAATGCTGTCCCCAATCCCAATCCCAATCTTACCCACAATTCATTGAATAAAAATGAGATTTCCTACACCGACAGCGCTCGTACATCCCGATTCCATTACAGAGCCTCCTCTGTGTTCAGGGTCGGAATTGTGTACTTATGGCCCATACGCCACAAGTTAAATTTGCTTTCATCAGCAAAAATAACAGATTTCCAAATTGGAAAATCCGTTTTTTTCGTGTTCCTGAACGAACTTTCCTGTTTTTGGGGTTTATAAGGTTTTTCTGTGCAACCATGGTACAATTACAATTATACAACTTGTGGGCTTTAATGTCAGAATAAATAAAAACAAATGCAACAGTTTGTTCTGTTCATTTGACATTTTTTTTAAAATTTTACCAAAAAAGCGGATTTCTTTTCCATATGGGAAAATGATGTGGATACTTTTGACTGTGACTCACTGTATCGCCGTTATACCACTAATCCATATTGACTAGTGTGCACTAGATCTTACCGTATCGTACTAATGAAATGATTTTGAATAACGACAGTTGCACATTGCTTGCATTCAATCCCAACACAAAGCGATTTAACTCGTTTTCTACTGGTCACCTTAGTGATGCAGATATTGTGCTCTGCTCTGCAACCGTAAACGTTGCTGTTTCGCAGACGCTTACGCCAATATCATTTGGCTTTTTGTTCATGATTAAATTCAACTAACTTCCGAACACTGTTGGCTGGTTGGTTGTATCGCTGTTATAACGTTCACATTAATTTGTCAGTACAGCGACGTCTGTCGAAGTCAAAGCACGCGATCGACACTAAATCTCGGATACACACGTTGTGTACGTTCTCGCTCTCTTTCGATTTTCAAATACAAATCAAAACAAACGACCACTATCATCGCGGTTATTGTTTGTGTTTTTTTCCTATTTGTCTTCATCTTCTTTTTCATGGAGATGTTTTGTTATTGAAGTGTTTTGAAAAAGAAAAAAAGTTGACACGATCGTCAATCCGTTTCAAAGGTGGTTAGAATCATAAATGTTGTGTTCATGTTTTCTTTAAGAACCACAATATGTAACATATATATGTACATAACATACGAAATATGTTATATATGTGCGAAAAAAATAAATAATTTAGAGTGTGTATCAAAATTGAATTTATCGGTTTTTACGGTCGATTGAGTTTTGGTTCTATAAGCAACGGTTCTAGTTAAAACTCGCACGAGAAAAAACAACAACAACAAGTAATAAAATAATAAAAAGCGGTTTGAGTATCAAG
Source organism: Musca vetustissima (assembly GCF_032173495.1). NCBI lineage: Eukaryota > Metazoa > Arthropoda > Insecta > Diptera > Muscidae > Musca > Musca vetustissima. The sequence continues at coordinate 136,663 of NW_026873108.1, read as the reverse complement.
GTGATCATGCGTTATTTGCGTTGATGTGTGTTGTTATTGTTGCGTTGTTAAAAAATAAGGTAGAAGCTCCAATCAAAACATTACCATACGACAAACATAAATACATACCTAACGAGGTGTCTCTCTGTGTGCGTGTGCGAAAGGAGTTGTGTTTGTTGTTTACATTGAAAGTAGTGAAGTGATGCAAAACAAAAAAAGTGATCAAAACAAAATAAAAAAAGTTTGCCTAACAAAAAAATCTGTGCGCTCACTGGAAATCACGTTTTAAAAGGTATTGAATATGTTGCACATGCGTAGAATATTAAATTGTCTTATCTTAAATGCAACCTAAATAACAAAGTAATTTTTACATACATACATTTTTGTAATCATTTGGCGAGTATGTGATTAATTTGAATTTCTATAACAACCTGGTTTTCAAAACAAAACAAAAAAATTGTTTTTGTTGCATCATATTATATTTGCAATTGCATAATATTTATGTACGAGTATGTTTTGTAGGAGTGGCTAATAAGAGTGTTTCCCAAACGAGGATTTCAGCCATGACATGTTAATTTGGCATGGTTTAATGTAAAAGAATAAACGAGAACGGAGTCCAAACTCAAATTTGACTCCGATACTTTATAAATTTGAATTCATTACAATGCAGTTCGGATGTTCCATATGCGATGCACCAAAAAGCCATAGACAAGGAAAAGATTTGTAAAATATGACATTTAAAAATAAATTGTCGAATAATGAAAAGTAGATATAGGGTAAGTGCTCCTAATGTCGGCATGTACCAGTACTCGTCCTCAGTTGTGTTTAACTTCAAATAACTAAAAAATCCATTCACTAAATATGAAAACTGCCTTGAATATTCTTCAATAGTGTTGTCAACTATCTCTGTAAAATTTTATCAATCTGAGTTAATTTATTAGGCAGTAATTACGGTTTTTCCAAATGTGGGTCTTTCACCACTAGCGACTGTGCATGTTTCTTAAGAAAAAAAGTAGTGAGCATGCCGATTTTAAAAGACTCGTAACTTTATTAAAATTATATATTTTTCACCCGGATTTTATACATAACTATTAAGAACATGTAAATGAACACTTTAGAATTTAAAATTATGAAGAAATAGTAAGTGCTCCTAATGTCGGCATGCACCAGTACTCGGCATCAGTTGTATAGAACTTCCAATAACTAAAAAATCCTTTACTAAATATGAAAACTGCATTAAATAATCTTCAATAACATTGTCATCTATCTCTGTGTAAAATTTCATCGAGCTAAGTTCATTTATAAGAATTCAGCTTTAAAAAATACAAAATTACTAAATTCAAATTAGTTCACAGTTTGACTAAAAATAGGTGCATGTGCTTCCATACATATAAATACTATTCTTTCGAATATAATTAAAAAAAATATTTTATTTTTCTTTGAACATTTTCAATGTTAATAAATTGGCCAACAATCTTACATATTTTCTTATATGCTACGTTTTCAAATGACTTTGTCAGCTTTGGTTTTTGGCAAACATTTCTTATATCAGTGTTTTTCTTATTCGCGTTTTTCTTATATGAATCAATTTTTGCACTGAGGAGATGTAAAAAGGCTCGGTGTTTTTGATAAACTCTCTTATATACGATTTTTCCTTATATGAGATGTGCTTATATCTGATATCTATTGTATTACTTTTGACAACATTAAGCTTTCAAAATACACATAATATGTGTTCAGTGGAAAAAATTAATATTGACTATATCTATATATGTATATACATATATAAATGAATTGCTGTTCGTTAGTCTCGCTAAAACTCGAGAACGGTTGAACGGATTGTTCTTATCTTAGTCTTGAAATGTTCGTGGAGCTTCAGGGAAGGTTTAAAATGTGAAATTTGAAATCGAAAACCGCCAAAAATTTGCAAAAAATATTTTGCAGCATATTTGCATTTCCACGTATTTAGTGTCGAGGTATTTGGATAGCACCACGTCGTAGTTGTAATTTTGAGATATTTTGGGCGAAAATTGGTGGCGTATCATTCCTTTAAGCTTTCATTTGTCAATTATTGAAAATTTTGAAAATATTTTTTTTTCAATTGGATTGACATTGTATTGAAATTTTTTTTTTTAAGAATTTTAAAAATAATTGAGAAGAATCATTGAAAGTTCACGTTTTCCATAGAATGCCCGTACATTTGGGACAAATGCAAGGGTGAAAATCAGAAGACATGTGGAATAGAGTTCTGATCCTAAGATCCATGCCCATCTTAATCTTAAAATAATAATAATAGTTCCATAGGGACATTTTATTTCTTAAAGAACCTTAAATGTTTCTATGCCACGGGAAATCAGGTGGCACCATTATATGGTGTTTATTTGCATAATCGTTGGTTAGTATCTTTGAACTTATAAACTCAATACCGTATATATCTGATACTAATAATGTGTATCACAGAGGAAACTAATATACGATTGTTCGCTATAAAAGAACTGATGTTGTGTATAAAAAATCATATGAATATATCTTACACACTCTAATTGAGAAGCTGTAGAAGTTCCTCTGTCCCATATGTGAGTAAATTGAAAACTTAAAATGCATTTGCTGCAAAATCGCTTTTTTTAGTTATGCCTGTCTTGCAGCAAATGAGCGATATGTACGATGATATTTTCTGTGCTAAATTCTATCATTATGTTCATAGCAAAAAAAAGTGATGTTACCTATTCGTATTGAACCTGTGACTATAAAATTACAAATACCTCAATATGTCAGGAGATCTAATCTAATATATAAAAGAGCTTAGTGTTAAGTGAGTGAGTGACTGACAGATCATCGCCCAGACGAAACGGCTATAGCTAGAAGCTTGAAATTTTGAGTGTGGGTTGGTGTTGGTGTGTAGGCGTGAGATAAGGCTGGGTTTTTGGAAATTCGAACTAGAAGGGTACGAAAAGTACTAAAATGTACCAAATGTGGTACCCTTTGTATTAGGCGAACGGGAAGAGCTAGAATTCTGAAATTTGGAATGTGGGTCACTGATGTAAAGTTAAGAAGATGTACAAAAGGATTTTTGGAAATTCGACCTATAAGTGTACTAAAAGTACTAAATTTAGTTCTAATTTTATATATATATTAAACATATATAGCTAAAATCTTGAAATTTTATATGGAATAGAGGTTGGGAAGTGGTGTTGATGTATGGAAATGGTTTAAGATTTTCGTACTTATGTTTTTTAAAAAGTACTAAATGGTACTAAATTTGGTACTATTTGCATTTAGTTGAGTGTATATAGATGGAATCCTGAAAATATCAATTAGGACTACTATTGGAGTACACGAATGAGGTAGCTTTAAAAAATTGTACTTATGTGTACGAAAAGTACCAAATGGTACTAAATTTGGTGCAAGTTGGATTTACGTGAACATAGAGTCTTCAAATTGACTGTTGGAGTGTAGGATTGAGGTGTTTAAGAAATGGGTAATTATTGGTACAAAAAGTACTAAATGGTACTAAATTTAGTACTATTTGCATTTTGCTTGAACGAAAAGATGTGAAAACATGAAATTTGGAATTAATATTTATGTTAATGATTGAGCTATACCGAGAGACATATTTGGAAATTCGTATTTATGTGTACGAAAAGTACTAAACGGTACTAGATTTGGTACAATTTGGATTTGGGTGAACGGGGAGAGCTGGAAACCTTAAATTTGAAACAATGGTTGCTGTTAAAATATATAATTGAGATATGGAAGCATAGTACTTATGTGTACTTAATGGTACTATATTTGGTACAACTTGATTATATCTATATATATAAAAGAGCTTAGTGTTAAGTGAGTGAGTGAGTGAGTGACTGACAGATCATCGCCCATATAACGGCAAAAGCCAGAAGCTTGAAATTTTGAGTGTGGGTTGTTGTTGGTGTGTAGGCGTGAGATAAGGCTGTGTTTTTGGAAATTCGAACTAGAAGGGTACGAAAAGTACTAAAATGTACCAAAAATGGTACCCTGTGTATTAGGCGAACGGGGAGAGCTAGAATTCTGAAATTTGGAATATGGGTCACTGATGGAAAGTTAGAAAGATGTACAAAAGGGTTTTTGGAAATTCGACCTATAAGTGTACTAAAAGTACTAAACATTACTAAATTCAGTACTAGTGGTATATATATTGAACATATATAGCTAGAATCATGAAATTTTATGTGGAATTCAGGTTGGAAAGTGATGTTGTTGTATAGAAATGGTTTAAGAAATTCGTATTCGAATTTTTATACATATAAAAAGTACAAAATGGTACTAAATTTGGTACTATTTGCATTTAGTTGAGTGTAAAATGATGGAATCCTGAAAATATGAATTAGGACTACTATTGGAGTACAGGAATGTGTTAGCTTTAAAAAATCGTACTTATGTGTACGAAAAGTACTAAATGGTACTAAATTTGGTGCAAGTTGGATTTAGGTGAACAGATAGAGCTGTAGTCTTCAAATTGGGAATTAAAATGACTGTTGGAGTGTTGGATTGAGGTAGTTTAGGAAATTCGTACTTATTGGTACGAAAAGTACTATATGGTACTAACTTTAGTACAATTTTGATTTTGTTTGAATGGATAGAGCTGAAAACCTCAAATTTGAAATTTAGGTTACTGTTGAAGATTGAGCTATAGAGACATATTTGGAAGTTCGTATTTATGTGTACGAAAAGTACTAAACGGCACTAGATTTGGTACAATTTGGATTTGGGTGAACGGAGAGAGCTGGAAACCTAAAATTAGGAATAATGGTTACTGTTGGAATATAGAATTGAGATATGGAAGCATAGTACTTATGTGTACTAAATGGTACTATATTTGGTACAACTTGACTAAGTGTGAACGGATAGAGCTATACTCCAGAATTTTGGAATTAAAATTACTGTTGGAGGATTGAAGTAGTTTAGAGCATTTTTAATTATAGAAACAAAAAGTACTAATTGGTACCAAATGGTTTACAAAATGTTTTAGTGTGAACGGATAGGGCTGAGAATTGCAATTTTGATTTTAAATTACAGTTGGAGAGCAGGATTGAGATAAGTGTAGGATTGAGACATGGTGGTAGTTTTGAAAATGCGTAATTATTTGTACTAAATGGTACTACGTTTAGTGCAATTTAAATTTGAGTGAAAGGATGGATATGGGAAACTTATAATTGAAAATAAAATTACTGTTAGAGTATAGGATTTAGAGTGTTGGAAATTAAAACTCATAAATAGGAAAAGTACTAAATGATACTAAATATGGTACAATTTGGATCTATGTGAAAAGATAGGGCTGGGATCCTGAAATTTATGATTAACATTACTGTTGCAGTGTGGAATTGAGGCAGTTTTAGAAACTCTATGAAAAGTAATAAATGGTACCAAATTTGGTACAATTTGGACGTTGGTGAACGGATAGAGCTGGAATCTTTAAATGTGATCTTAAGGGTATTATTGGAGTGCATGACTAAGGTAGTTATGGAAATTCGTACTTATGGGTACGAAAAGCACAAAATTTGGTACAATTTTACTTTGGTGAACGGGTAGAACTAGAATCCCGAAAGTTGCAACTTAGGTTGGGAGTGTAGGAAAATTACAGAATGGTACAAATCTGATACAATTTAGTGAAAATACAGAACTGAAATTTTTAAATTTGGACTTATTGATTACTATTTAAAAGCAGGTTTGGAATATTGAGGTAGGTTTGAAATATGGATACAAAGAGTACAGAATGGTACACTTTGGACTTTGGTGGGATTAAGATTACTGTTGGAGTGTAGGATTAATGTGGTTTTAAACATTTTTATTTATGGGTGTGAATTGGTTGAAACCTTAGATTTGGAATTTATATTACTTTAAAGTGTGGTATTACGCTATGAAGACAACATTGGAAACTCGAACTTATTTGTACGAATAGTAGAAATAAATATAAATAAATAGAAATAAATATAAAATGCATTACATTTTGATAGGAATTCTGATCTATTTTTAATGTGTAATGGAAATAGGAAAGAGATTTCGGAATATAGTGATTACGTGTATGAAGAGTACTGAATGTTAATAAACATGATATTAGCTGTAGGAATAGAAGTGGAACTATATAGAACTATGGTACAACAAATTATACCGTATTCACGATTTCCATATGAAATGTTATTATTATTATTATTGTATTCCTTTCCGCATACGAAGTAGCGGGCACTTTGCTAGTAAAGAATATTTTTTCAAGGACTCAAATCCCTGCCTTGTGATTTATTAAAGAATATTTTTTCAAGGATCTTTACAAGGCGCGGCTTTATAAAGAATATTATTTTAAGGACCTATACAAGGCGTGGATTTATAAAGAATATTTTTTCAAGGACCCAAATCCCTGCCTTGTGATTTATTAAAGAATATTTTTTCAAGGACCTATACAAGGCGCGGATTTATAAAGAATATTATTTTAAGGACCTATACAAGGTGTGAATTTATTAAGATTATGTTTTCAAGGACCTGTACAAGGTGTGAATTTATAAAGAATATTTTTTTCAGGACGTTGATTTTTAAGAGAATATTTTCTCAAGGATCTATACAGGGGAGGATTTTTAACCGAATATTTTCTCAAGGATCTATACAGGGTGTGGATTGTTAAGAGAATATTTTCTCAAGGATCTATACAGGGCGTGGATTTTTAAGTGAATATTTTCTCAAGGTTCATGTGAGGCATGCATTTAATGTGTACAATTTTTTTTAAACGTGGAGTAGACGTGGATTTTTATGTCATCTTAAATAACCAGAAAATATTTTTAAATCCGTTCTACTTATTTTTCACCGAACACTTGAATGATGATCAGGATATACAGTGGTGGTCACAGAATTAAAACATTTACTGTGGTAAACATTTTTTGATCAGCCCTTGTTTCGTTTGAAGTATTTTTGAAAAATTTTTTAATTCAGAACACTTCAATATACTGCACTTAAGAGATTTAGTGTGAAAATAGAAAATTATTGCATGCAATTTTTCCATAAATAACGGTTTTTATGAAAATACATCGACTTTGAAGTGGCCATATAATTAAAACATTGTGTGGGATTTTTTACTTTACTGCATTTTTTGAAAATATTTTTAGAAAAACTATTTAATTTATTTAAATTATGTGAACTACGCACCGGTAAAATCATTTGCAGATAACATTTTTTGAAAAAATCTGTAAAATCTATCAAAATTGCTAAAAATTTGTACAGTACACATTACATTCAGATAATCACCCTTATTATAGAAAATAAAGGTCCGAATGCACCAGAAATTGCTAGAATTAGTAGAAAACAATAAATAATTCTCAAAATAAATAAATATTTGAAATAAAAACTCAAAAAATGGGAATTAACCTAAAGGAACGATTCAATTTCAGTAGCCTTTACTGAAGAAGGCCGGAATATTTTTGCAGTATGTGAGAAAAAATCGATTGATATTGGTATTTATTATATCAAATCGACTGTTCGAGTAGTACAGAATATATTTTATCAAAAAATATATCTGTAAGAACAGAACGAACAGAGATCAACGCCTAGGTTGACGAGTAAAAGTTTCTGGCACACAGCAGCATTTTTGATGTTCAACACAAGACTTCAAATTTTTGTCAAACTGTAAATTTTTTCTTCCTTGATACTAAAATAGATTAAGTGGAAGTTATTCGATTCAAAAAATATTATTTTGGAAAAATATTGTCATGTTCAATAGATTTGAAGTGTCATGAGTTGACCATCAAAAATGCTGCTGTGTGCCAGAAACTTTTACTCGTCAACCTAGGCGTTGATCTCTGTTCGTTCTGTTCTTACAGATATATTTTTTGATAAAATATATTCTGTACTACTCGAACAGTCGATTTGATATAATAAATACCAATATCAATCGATTTTTTCTCACATACTGCAAAAATATTCCGGCCTTCTTCAGTAAAGGCTACTGAAATTGAATCGTTCCTTTAGGTTAATTCCCATTTTTTGAGTTTTTATTTCAAATATTTATTTATTTTGAGAATTATTTATTGTTTTCTACTAATTCTAGCAATTTCTGGTGCATTCGGACCTTTATTTTCTATAATAAGGGTGATTATCTGAATGTAATGTGTACTGTACAAATTTTTAGCAATTTTGATAGATTTTACAGATTTTTTCAAAAAATGTTATCTGCAAATGATTTTACCGGTGCTTAGTTTACATAATTTAACTAAATTAAAGAGTTTTTCTAAAAATATTTTCAAAAAATGCAGTAAAGTAAAAAATCCCACACAATGTTTTAATTATATGGCCACTTCAAAGTCGATGTATTTTCATAAAAACTGTTATTTATGGAAAAATTGCATGCAATAATTTTCTATTTTCACACTAAATCTCTTAAGTGCAGTATATCGAAGTGTTCTGAATTAAAAAATTTTCAAAACTACTTCAAACTTCAAAAAAATGTTTACCACAGTAAATGTTTTAATTCTGTGACCACCACTGTATATAACATACCATCATCACCCAAATGACATATGGCATCGTAAAGTTATACAAATGAGTGAAAATTATACAACTGGAAAACAAACCAAAAATAAAGGCAACCCATTGAAGGAAAAGCAGGACACACGAACATGAAAACATTTTTTGATTACAACAACAACAAAAAAACAGCAACAAGGAAAACAAACTTCTCTAAGATTCAGTAAAAAGGCTCGATGGCTGGCTGACTGCATGGCGGGCTATGATGGCAGGCAGACACGAGGCACAAGTCACTGATGGTGGTGAAAGGCTTTTTTATGGCGTCATTAATAACCGAGACAAAGTGAACGGCAGCAGCCATGGCGTTAAAGGATGACTCATTGCCGCCACAATGTTCGTTGGTTGGTAGGTTGGTCGCTTCGTTGGGTTGCTAGGTTCCCTCATTTCCAAGATGAATGAAACATGTGCCGCCGACAAGCGAGTGGCTGCCTGTTGTTCTTTGTTTTCAGCTTTGTCTTTGCCATTTTCTTCCTCTTCTTCGTTTTTATTTTCACTTTGTCTATTAGGTTGCTGTTGTTGGTGTTATAAATGAGCTTTAATTTAAATAAATCGTGTGCTAATATCATTAGCCACACACACAGTCACACACACACCCACTCATGTTTATACGCGTGAGCCACCGTATTAGTGTCTCCAATCTTCTGGCCTGCTGATAAACAGTTATTTTTAGTAAAGTGATGCAGATGTTGCTCCTTCCTGTTTGTATCACTTCGGTGATGGCGGGAGGGGGAGCTAAGTAGCTGAACAAAGCATCTAATAACTATCGCACGTGTAATGAGATTGTTTATATCACGACTTGTATAGATGTAGTTGTGTCGATTTAACCGCTGACATATCCTGGTTCCGGTATTGATAGAGTATCCGTTTGGTGCGCGTGACCTAACGCAATATATTTAATTTTGTAAGGTATTCTATAGATTCGAATACTTTACAAAATTACATCCTCTAAACCTTTTCAAAATTGAAAAAAAATATATTCTAAAAAAATATTCTTTAAAAAAATCCACGCCTTCTTTATTCGGAGATTGGGCAATATTTCGCGATATTTGCGCACTTTTGACTAGCTTGAGGTCAACAAATGTTACTAATAATCAGTACAGCCCCTCTAATTATATGTCCAGGTTCTCTTCACCGTGGGTTGTGTTATGATGTTTGGCTTTCGAACATCAAATAATTAAGTTTTCGGTCCACTTCATCCGAAAAATTATTATCTGATCATCACCTAACACTTTAGGCGTTGTCATTGACCATAAGTGGAACTACCGCATCCGAGTACCTACGGCAATGAAATTGGTATCAATTTGAAGGTCAACCACTCTTCTTGGATATACTATCAACTTCTCGGGTCTATGTCCTTCAGTGGTAAATATAAACGCTATAGAATACAAATTTTGTAATTTTTCACACAAAAGTTAGGGTCCATTTGACCCGCTAAATATTGACCGATCTTTACCAAAATAGGCATGCTTATTCTTTGGCACAATCCTCCATATAAAAATTCGCGGTGTTTGGGCCATAATTGCGGCCTCTGGAGTGACCAGAAAAACCGACAAAAAATAAAGTTTTTGGTCCATTTCATCCCCTAAATATCCAAAAACAATAGGGGTCTTCATTGGCCAGAACCCATCCTACATTAAAAATTTCGTGAAGATTGGTCCATAACTGTGGCCTGTATCGTGTTTACAAATTATAATGGATAGACGGACGGACGGACACACATGTCTAGATCGACTCAGCTAGTCGAGATATGACGATCGGTATACTTAAAGGTGGGTCTAGTACCAATATTTCGCGGCGTTACAAACTTTTGGGGCAGCACAAAGCTATAATACCCTGACAACATAGTTGTGTAGGGTATAATAATCCACGCCTTGCAAGGGTCTTTGAAAAAATTTATTCTTAAAAAAATCAACGCCTTGCAAGGGTTCTTAAAAAATATATTTTAAAATTTTTTTCTTTAATATTCTTTGTAGCATATGGACTTACATTATCATTATAACATTATATTATTATTACATTACTATTACATTACTATATTATTTCTTTACTATTAGTAGCTTTCTATATTTTATTACTACATGTATGTTAACTATTCCATTAATTTATATTTCAATGCGTTCTACCTTAATGTAATAACAACACACACAAAAGCAACCCTTGTACTTTGTTCATTCGTTTTATGTTACGCTCAGCAACAGCATAGTTTATTTTGTTTTCTATCAATATCCAATGAGTACATTCTTGTACAAGCCGTTACCCATCAACGAGGCATTACACTCACTCTCATGTTTGTTGTTGTTTTGTGATTCTAGTTAACACTCATGATATGTGCAACGGTTTGCGCATTCCAAACTATTTGGCATTCTTTGTTTTGTTTATGAGTTGGTTGAGTGTGCGCACGTTGATGAGAAACAGCTTTTACTCATTGATAAAGCTCAGTACAAATTATGTAGAGCTTTCTGCCTATAAAAGGCGTGCGCTCGATAAGAATATATTCATTATTGCAGATCACTTGGTTGAGGTAAGAAGTACTTAGCATTAGATACGTTCTGGTTGTCAGTGCGGTACTCTGAAAATTATAAAATTCAAGGAAGTTCTTATAGGGGATTGCTAGATACGTTCACAGTGTCGGTAGTGCCCATAAGAAAATAATTGAATGTACCAAGTGTTCTGACTGTTGCAATCATTGTATCTTTTATTTTAAAATTATAAATAAAAGACTTAAAGTAAAGCGGAGATTTTGTGTCTTATTATTTGGAAAGGCAACTATATAGCTGGTCCCTGGAGGCACGGACTCTCCTCCCTTTACATTTGGCGCCCAACTTTAGAAGAATCGCGAAATCTGAGAAGACTACAGCTGTGGACAAAATTATTGTCGAATTTTGGTGCAAATTTGGAAGAAGCCATTGATATAGACAACCTGGAAGAAATTTCACGGAGAAGTAGTTCAAGATTAAGAAGTATGGCTACTGCAACGCTTACAGCAGAGATGTTGGAGAAGTTAATGCGAACTGTGGCAGAGGCAAACATCAAAGTAAGTTCGTTTGCAAACTGCAGCGCGCGCTACAGCGGAGAAGGTGATGCAACGAAGGTGGAGGAGTTTATATCGGCCATAACCACTTTCAAGATGGTAGAAAATGTGAGTGATGAGAACGCAATTAACGGGATGCCGATGCTTCTACTGGGTGATGCTTCAGAATGGTGGGCTGGAGTAAAAGGTAAGGCAAAGAAATTTGATGACGTCGTGAAGATGCTGCGGGACTCGTTCTGTCCTCCGAAACCAGCATGGCGAATATATGCTGAGATCATGGAGGGTAAGCAACAGAGAGGCGAAGCTACCGACAGTTTTATTAGAAAGAAAAGAGCTCTATTTGCGAAATTGACAAAATCACCAAGTGAAAATGATCAAATCGATATCATTTTTGGTATGCTGAGCATTGACATCAGAGATAGAGTGTTCCGGCACAAAGTTTCAAGCTTTGACGATTTATTAAAGGACGCTCGAGAGGCGGAAAATGTCATAGCAGAAAGACAAAATAATGACGGTGTTAAACCTAAAACATCTGGATCTGTCAGATGTGCTTTTTGTCACAGAAAAGGGCACAAGGTAGAAGACTGCTTCAAAAAGAAACATGTTGAAGACGAAGGACGAAGGAATGCGATTTCGACCGCCCGTGAGAATACGTCTAAACCTAAGTTAGCATGTTATGGTTGCAACGCTCCGGGTGTAGTGCGTGCAAACTGTCCAAATTGCAAATCTAAAAAGGATGGCACAAATGATCAGAATGTTGCCTACTTCAATAGGATATGTAGTGACTTGGTTCAAAGTGAAATTCCTCTAGTCAATATAAAGTTTTTCGGATGTCTTGGACAAGTTATAATAGACACGGGTGCTAGAATGAGTGTAGCTAGCGCAAACATGAAGGAAATCATGGATTGTAATGGGTGTACTTTCCATTCTTTGCGTATGGACATAAGCCTTGCTGATGGAAGCAGATCAGTCCAAGAATGTTTGGCTACCACTTGTAAAATGGAAATAGGAAGAAAAACTGTTGATATACAATTTGTCGTTTTGCCTAATGCCCGACACAATCGTACCTTGCTTGGTACGGATTTTTTGGAAAAGGCAGGAATAGTATTAAATATGGGTCAAAAATATTGGTATTTCGAAGAAGAGCCGGAAGTTCACTACCTTTTTGCTGAACCATTGCCTCTACACTTGAACCTAATTGAATCCATAAAGGTGGTGAAGAAAATTGCAAGTCCCAATGCAATCCATGCAGCAAGAATTCAAGCACAGAAACGAAAAATGGTGGAGCAGTCTCCAGATCGGTCTATGCAAAGCAGCAGTAGATATATTTCCGATTTCGAATATTTTGGACCAGATATAGGAGGAAGTGACTACTCTCCTCACTCAATCCAAGCAATTTTTAAGGACTCCCTTCCCTTAAATGAAAGAGATACTCCGGAAAGACCAAGAAGCAGCAAAAGAGCCACGCTGACTAGCAAACCAGCCACAAACACGACTCCTTCCCAGAAAGACTACTGTGATGCTATCTTCACTCCATTGTATATGGTAGATTTTAAAATATTAAAAGAATCTGATGCGAAGGAAATTGCAGATAAGGAAAGGTTACAATTGGATAATTTACTGGTAAAACATATTAATGTGTTTGGCGAAATTGTGGAGCCTACACCTTATATAGAACACCGCATTAATACTGGTAATCACGCTCCAATCTCGTCGGCAGCTTACAGACTATCATTTATGAAAGCTAAGGAGTTAAGAGCCGAGATTTTTAAAATGATGGAATTGGGGATCGTTGAGGAATGCGAATCTGCATGGACATCTCCTGTAGTCATGGTTCCAAAAAGAGATGGAGGCGTAAGAGTGTGTGTTGACTACCGTAAATTAAACGCTATCACTGAACCAGATAGGTACCCACTACCAAGGATGGATGACTTACTCCAGGCTGCGAAGAGTACAAACTACATGACCACTTTAGATTTGCAAAGTGGCTATCATCAGATTTCTATGGCAAAAGAAGATCAAGACAAAACCTGCTTTATTACGCCGTTTGGTCTTTATCGTTTCACAAGGATGCCTTTTGGTCTGCGAAACGCACCTGCCACCTTTCAACGGCTTATCGATCGCATAAAGACATCAGTTCCAGACATACTAGTACTAGCATATCTCGATGATATTATAATATGCTCTTCCACACTTCATGATCATTTACATCATCTGGATACAATTTTCACAAAGTTAGAAGTCTTTAAGTTGCGTGTTAATAATGCAAAATGCCGTTTTTGTTGCTCGGAAGTCAAATACTTGGGCCACATATTGACTCCGAAAGGTATTTCAGTAGATCCAAATAAAACATTGGCCATTTCTGCTAAAAAGGAGCCCAGAAATGTCAAGGAGCTTATCTCATTTATTCAAACCTGCTCATGGTACAGGAAGTTTATTAATAACTACGCGCAGATAGCAAAACCTCTGACAGATCTTACAAAGAAAAACACACCTTGGAAATGGGAATATCCACAAAAGACAGCATTCGAAGAGTTGAAAAAGAGACTGATTTCGTCACCAATTTTAAAACAGGCACAAGATGGCTTGCCGTTCATCATTAGAACTGATGCAAGTTCTTTCGCTATGGGAGCAGTTTTGATGCAGGGGGAGGGTTCAGAAGAACACCCAATTGAATACATTAGCCGGTTATTCACAAGTGCAGAACGAAATTATTCTACGACGGAGAGGGAAGCACTCGCTATCGTGTGGGCTCTCTCCAAATTCCGTGGATATATCGAAGGAGCAGAGATCATATTGATGACAGATCACCAGCCTCTGCGGTGGCTGCTTACCATGAAGTGCCCAGTTGGTCGATTAGCAAGGTGGGCGCTACAAATTCAACAATATAATTTGCGAATTGTATACATCACTGGAAAATCGAACTCTGTAGCTGATATGCTATCAAGACCAACAGGAACCGAGCACGATGGCTCGAATGTCCAAATCCTTTCTTTTCAAATTGATTTCCCGCACAAAAATCCCAAAGAAGTTCGGGAAGAACAAATGAAAGACACATGCCTAAAAGAAATTATTGATTCCATTGAAGCAAGAGATGAGAATGCGGTCCGCTGGACTAATCGCGGATATATACTAAATGACAGCGTCTTATATTGCTACAATGACGAACATACTGATGAAGCTCAACTTGTTGTACCAGAACATGAAAGGCCCGAGATTTTGAAAATTTACCACGACGATAGTACTGCCGGTCATTATGGTATTGAAAGGACCATTTCCAGAATTGCTAGTCGCTACTTTTGGCCTAATATGAGGGCTCAAATTGCAAAACACATTAAATCCTGTATCGAATGTCAGCGATATAAGTCATCGAACCTGAAACCTACTGGACTTATGCAGACTGTTAGTCATAAACAGCGTTTTGAAGTACTGTCTGTTGATTTATTTGGACCATTGCCTCCAACGAATGAGGGATTCCAGTGGATATTAATTGCGGAAGATGTAGCCACACGATGGGTAGAAATTTTCCCACTACGTGAAGCCACAGCCGAAATGTGTGCAAAAACTTTAATAGAAGAAGTTTTCTTAAGATATGGAGTCCCCAGACGTCTGAAAACAGATAACGGTGTACAGTTTATCTCATCTATTATGCAACAAGTCGCCTATTGCCTTAATATTCAACAGCAATTTACACCAGTCTATCACCCACAAGCTAACCCTGTAGAACGCAAAAATCGTGACATGAAAGTCCAACTATCCATTCTCGTACAATCACATCATGCCTCGTGGAGTTCTCATCTTAGTGCTGTAAGGTTTGCTATGAACACATCCAAATGTCAAACTACTGGTTTCACATCTGCTTATCTCACATTCGGTCGAGAATTACGGACAGTGGATGATGTCGACCGTGATCTTCGTACAATCGTAGAAAATGAAACATTTATAACCCAAATTACACCATACCTTCGAGATATGGCTAATATTTTCAAAGACGCAAAAGAAGCTGAATATCGTCAACAAGATTCCAATAAGAAAGCGTACGATTTGAGCCATAGACCGCAGTTAAATCTTGATGTTGGAGCATTGGTATTGGTTAATACACACGTTTTATCTAACGCTTCAAAGGGCCTAACTTCAAAATTTGTACCCAAAAGAGATGGACCTTACATTATCACCAAGAAGGTCGGATCCACAGCATATGAAGTCGCATCGCCAACAAATCCTACTATGCCGTTGGGAACCTACCATTCATCAGCCATAACTCCTTATCGAAGAGCTAATAATGTGCAGTCAGAACCCCTTCATCCCATGAAGAAGAGAGGAAGACCGAAGAAATCTTAACTTGTTGTCGTGCCATCGGGGCGATGTCGCACTCCAAAGGGGGAGTTTGTAGCATATGGACTTACATTATCATTATAACATTATATTATTATTACATTACTATTACATTACTATATTATTTCTTTACTATTAGTAGCTTTCTATATTTTATTACTACATGTATGTTAACTATTCCATTAATTTATATTTCAATGCGTTCTACCTTAATGTAATAACAACACACACAAAAGCAACCCTTGTACTTTGTTCATTCGTTTTATGTTACGCTCAGCAACAGCATAGTTTATTTTGTTTTCTATCAATATCCAATGAGTACATTCTTGTACAAGCCGTTACCCATCAACGAGGCATTACACTCACTCTCATGTTTGTTGTTGTTTTGTGATTCTAGTTAACACTCATGATATGTGCAACGGTTTGCGCATTCCAAACTATTTGGCATTCTTTGTTTTGTTTATGAGTTGGTTGAGTGTGCGCACGTTGATGAGAAACAGCTTTTACTCATTGATAAAGCTCAGTACAAATTATGTAGAGCTTTCTGCCTATAAAAGGCGTGCGCTCGATAAGAATATATTCATTATTGCAGATCACTTGGTTGAGGTAAGAAGTACTTAGCATTAGATACGTTCTGGTTGTCAGTGCGGTACTCTGAAAATTATAAAATTCAAGGAAGTTCTTATAGGGGATTGCTAGATACGTTCACAGTGTCGGTAGTGCCCATAAGAAAATAATTGAATGTACCAAGTGTTCTGACTGTTGCAATCATTGTATCTTTTATTTTAAAATTATAAATAAAAGACTTAAAGTAAAGCGGAGTTTTTGTGTCTTATTATTTGGAAAGGCAACTATATAGCTGGTCCCTGGTAACTTTTCATGCATAACAAAATATACATTTATGACTATGTATGAGTATGTGTGTGTGTGTGCACGTACACATGTGTTGGTATTGACAAAGAACGCAGAAAAAAAAGGACTAACATCACATATGTCCTAAAGAAGAAAAGTAGAAAAAACACAAACAACCAACCAGTCATTGAAGGGCAGACGGCGAACGAGTGAATATAAAAAGGACATGTGAGTTATATGGCGAAGCTTATGAAATACAACAACAACTACAACAAGAACAGCAGCAGCAACAACAACAACTGGCGCCAATATGAAATATATGTTAAAAAAAAAAAACAGAATAGAGCACAACACACAACATCCTCGAGGAATAAATAAATGCTGTTTAGCTTGGGTATGTGTTGTAGTTGTTGTTGTTTGTGTTCTGCGGCTTACAAGACCACAACAGCGGAAATGTAACGAGGTGAAGATTTCGAATGTTCCGGAAATTGTATTTTTAACATTGGAGGAAGTAGCGGTCAAATAGAAGCTTAGGGATTAATTATATACGAGCTGGGGCGTCACTGATTCGATATGGTTGTACTGAAGAGCCAGTGAGTCTACGAGCTGAAGGACCAGTGAGCTGAAGGACCAGTGAGCTGAAGAAGAAGATCTCGATCTGAAGTAAATCTCTGAATTGGCCAGTGAGTATATATACAGACGAGCTGAAGCTCAGTGGGTTCATATAGGCGAACTGAAGAGCCAGTGAATCTATACAGACGAGCCAAAGGGCCAGTGAATCTATATAGATGAACCAAAAGTACTATATAGACGGCCTGAAGGGAATCTCTATAGATGAACTGTAGTCTCTATAGACGAACTGTAGTCTCTATAGACGAGCTGAAGGAAGTCTCTATAGACGAGCTGTAGGAAGTCTCTACAGACTATCTAAATGGAGTGTTTGTAGAGGTGTTGAAGGGAGAACTAAATATTCAAGGAGTGCCTATACACAACGTTTTGAAGAAAATCTGAAGGGTCATTGAGTTATCTTAGAGGATCTGATTGATCAATGTGTTCGATGGGTCAAATAGTCTCTGTGCACGACCAGAAGATCCGGGGGTATATAGACAATACTTTGTAGTACCTTCGAAGGTTCAGTGTGTTCTATTAGATAAACTAAAGTTCACATGAGTATGACTGGTCAATATTCCCTATAGAGAATCGGAATGTTGGGATTTCCCCTTAAAATTGATTTAGAATATGGTAGGCTACAATAGTCCTAAACAAAAAAATTGACATTCCACGCTTTTGGTAAGTTCTTGACAAAAATTAAAGAACACACGCCTCCGACTAGTCCTTAAAAATAAATAAAAACACGCCAAGTTAGACCCTAAAAATATATTTAAAAAAATCCACGCCAATGTTAACACACTGAATAATATTTTTAAAAAATCCACTATTATGGCCTATGGGTTGGCTCTGAAAAAAATATTTTGAAACCAGTGAGCGGAGCAGTGTAGTCGGACGGGGCCGACCATACGATACCCTACACAACTACCACGGAAATCTAACTTTCTGCAGATTTTTATTCAGAATATGGGCAATATTTCGTAATAGTTGCACACTCTTGCCCGATTAGAAGTCAAAATCACCTCTTCCTTATACTGACATATTTTCCGGATATTCCCAATATTCAGTATAGCCCTTCTAAACACTTGTCCAGATTCAATTCACTGTGGGTTCTGTTGTGACGTTCGGCATGTGGTCTATAGATCGAAAAAAAACCCAAAAAATTAATTTTTCGGTCCACTCCATCCCAATATTATTATCAGATCATCACCGAAAATTATAGGCGTTGCCCTTGACCAAAAATGGATCCTCATGGAAAATTTTAAAACGATCGGCGCCATATTTCAGCCCTCTAGTGTGGTGATGGGTTACTAAATAATATATTAATACGTAAGCACTTGTTTATATTTAAGTGTAACTCCCACATCCGAGTACATACGACAATATAATTGGTATCAATTTAAAGGTCAACCACTCCTTTTGGATATAATATAAACTTTTCGGGTCCAGGCCCTTCAGGGGTAAATTTATACGCTGTACAATACAAATTTTGTAATTTTTCACACAAAAGTCAGGTTCCATTTGACCCGCTGAATACTGATCGATCTTTATCAAAACATGCATGCAAAAATTCGCTGTGTTTGGGCCATAATTGCGGCCTCTGGAGCGACCAGAAAAACCGACAAAAATAAAGTTTTTGGTCCATTTCATCCCCTAAAAATTAACCAATATTTTCCAAAAACAAGAGGGGTCTTCATTGGCCAGAACCCATCCTACATGCAAAATTTCGTGAAGATTGGTCCATAACTGTGGCCTGTATCGTGTTTACAAATTATAATGGACAGACGGACGGACGGACGGACACACATGTCTAGATCGACTCAGCTAGTCGAGATATGACGATCGCTATACTTAAAGGTGGGTCTAGGACCAATATTTCGCGACGTTACAAACTTTTGGGGCTGCACAAAGCTTCAGCTCGTCTATATAATAACATAGTTGTGTAGTGTATAAAAATCCGTGCCTAAAAATATTTTTAAACAAGTAGGAAAAGTAGTAAAGTCGCACTGGGCCGACCATATGATACCCTTCACCACTTTAGGTATATTGTACATATGTATCCTTACCATTGCATGTCAATGTTCCCTCGAAGGAACATACTCATGTTTTTCTACAGCCTATGATAAATTTAATTTCATTCGGGCATACGCCGTCTGCGTACCATGATACAAATTTATGGAAAACGATTTATATAAAAATTGATACACGCTATTCGATACACCGCATTGCTAAAAAAATAATTTCTATCAGACACCCGTTCGAAATGCATATGGAAGCTATGGCTGCATCTATACCAATTTCAACAAGACGCAATAACGTCATTCAAGTCTCAATTTGAAACGTTGTGCAAAATTTCGGGGTACCATTAAGGTAAAAAATCGGATGAATATATATTTATATGTGGGAGCTATTAGAAATCTGAACCGAATTTTCCGGCACTTACACCATTTACATAAAATCGGACATGTATATATATATATAGGGGACCTATGTCTAAATCTGAATCGATTTTCACCAAACTTAGCATACATCACTCTAGACTTAATTCAGTACGCTTTGCTAAATTCCGTGCAAATCGAAAGTTATATAGGGACTTTGGTGCACCATTTACATAAAATCGGACGAAAATATATATGGGAGCTTATCTAAATTTTAACCGATTTTCACGAAACTTAACACACATCTTTCTAGACTTAAGTCAGTATGCTATGCCAAATTTCGTGCAAATCGAAGGATATTTAGGGACTTTGGTGCACCATTTACCTAAGATCGAACGAAAATATATATGGGAGCTATATCTAAATCGGCACCGATTTTCATTAAATTTAAAACACATATTTCTAGACTCAATTCATTACGCTATGCCAAATTTCGTGAAAACCGAAGAATATAAAGGGGCTTTGGTGCACTATTTACCTAAAATCGGACGAAAATATATATGGGAGCTATATCCAAATCTGAACTGATTTTCACGAACTTTTACACACATCGTTGTAGACATAATTTATGTTAAATTTCGTGCAAATCGAAGGATATATAGGGAGTTTGGTGCAGTATTTACCTAAAATCGGACGAAAATATATATGGGAGCTATATCTAAATCTTAACCGATTTTCACGAAACTTTACAAACATCACTCTAGTCTTAATTTAGTACGCTATGCCAAATTTCGTGCAAATCGAAGGATATATACTGTTTACCTCAAATCGGGCGAAAATATATATGGGAGCTATATCTAAATCTGCACCGATTTTAATTAAATTTAACACACATAATTCTAGACTCAATTTATTACGCTATGCCAAATTTCGTGTAAATCGAAGGATATAAAGGGGCTTTGGTGCACTATTTACCTAAAATCGGACGAAAATATATATGGGAGCTATATCCAAATCTGAACCGATTTTTACGAACTTCTACACACATCGTTGTAGACATAATTCAGTACACTATGCAAAATTTCCTGCAAATCGAAATTGAAGGATATAAAGGGGCTATTTACATAAAATCGGACGAAAATATATATGGGAGCTATATCTGAATCTGAACCGATTTTCACGAAACCGATATCCTGAAAAAATATTTTTAAAAAATCTATGGGTAGACCCAGAAAAAAATTTTGAAAAATGTTATGTCCTCAGACTTTTTTCTGGGTCTACCCATAGATTTTTTAAAAATATTTTTTCAGGATATAACCAAAAGTGTGGATTTTTTATAAATATTCTTTCAGGGTCTAAATGTGGATTTTTGAAAAATATGTTTTTGAGAGTCTAGCCATAGGCGTAGATTCATTAAAAATATTTTTTGAGGGGCTAGATATAGGCGTGGATTTTTTAAAAATATTTTTCAGATGTGGTTCTTTTAAAATTTTTTAGACGTGGAATGTGCATGTGTTTGTAACAGGCCAAAGGAAATGAGCTAGACACATGGTTCCTTTTGAGAATATGCATAGAATCACTTTTTAAGTCGATTTATGCATGTGCGTCCGCCTGTCCATGTTAAATTGTAAACAAAGTATAGGTGGCATTTTTGATACGAATTGGATGAAAATTGGCGCAGCTCACTTATTTGGCCCAAGCACGAACCCTATTGATATTGGGAAAATCGGTTCAGATTTAGATAAAGCTCCCATATATTTTAGGTAAATAGTGCTCCTATATAAGGGACTATGACAAAATGTGCACTCATATAAAAAGATTTAAATAAAGATGTTTTCTCTCCAAGAACGCGGAATATCAAATTATAATCAATTTGGTGCGATAGTGCGTCCAACTAATCTTCGAAATACAGAGAATGTTGCGGAACTTTTTATAGGCGGTTTGTCAAAACAGAGACTTCCATTGATAATTTCCAAGAACTCAAAATATAAAATTACAGCCACGTCAGTATGAAACTGTGGCTAAAACTTCAAATCAATAAGAAGGGACTTGACTTTTTTTTGGGAACCTATGTTAACATTTTACTAGAACTTGCAATTCCAAATTGCATCTACTTCTCCAACCATCCTTCCTAATTTATGCTTTTCTTTTTCCGTTTTCAACGTCGAAATAAACAACACTTTATTTCGATGCATATCTTTGGCGTTCTTTTTTCCTCAAAAGCAAATATGTATATTCATTCGAAAGCATATCAAAGACCGATGAAGACGACGACTACCAATAAACGTGTAAGAGAATAATAGTTGTTTGAAGTTCATGTAAAATTTACATATTTCCTTGAGAATGCTTCACTTGCTAAGGACCTGTCAAAGTCATGGTTACAAAAAAGACCCCTTTGAATGGCTAATGGGGCACTGTTTCCGAGAAAGATTTTTTTTGATATATGTGACGGTATATCTTAGATCACAAACGAAGTATCAAAAATAGTTATCATAAGTACCAACATAAATTAACATAGATTTGCCCTATGACGAGTCATTTTCTGTTGGGCTTCCCCAGACATCTTCTGATAATTTTGGCCACCATTCTGGATGCATAGTCTAACACATTCATATATTTATAATTTCCTCATTATTTTTTAATATTATTTTTAAATTGTTTTCTTATACGGATTCCCTAAAATAATTATCACCCATGTTCCAAATGTTCACATCTTTGAAATGACGTCAATTACACCGCCTCGGAAACTGTGTAACCAGATGTGTTTTCTTTCGTAAATAAATATCAACAAATTGTTCTCTTTCATTCATCTTTTTGTTGTTGTTATTATTAGTATCCACTATTAACATTGAACGCCCACACATTTCACACACACACTTGCAATTAAATCACCTGCCATCATCATCAGCATCGTCACCGTTGCAGAGAGTGGCATGCCATGGAATTACTTTAAAATTTACAAATCGACCATTTTCATTTGGACGGATGTTTTGAAAACACAAAAAGAGGATAGAAAATGTCGTCCTTGATTTACATCAACATCGTCATCAACATATAATCATGGTTAGATGTGTTTGTTGTTGTTGTCTTCTTAGAAAACAATTTTAAATTTAAAATGACTACAGGTAGGGAAGGGGAGGATGGGTTTGCAAGCAACCAACCAAATAAGTGAAAACAGCTTATATACTCATTACTGGCTTACAGTACATGAGTGTATGTCTCATACACACTCACACGTACCCTTTGACCTTTTGACGTCAGAGTGAATCTGTAGTCGTACAAAATCACAACAAGTGTGTGTGCGGCATGTGACATTCCAAAAAAATCAAAATAAACACCTTTGAAAATATTACCAGAAGGTCAACAAACATTTTGTTGATATTATGTTGGAACAAAAGCGGAAACACTATTTAAGGCTTGTTTTTAAACCTCCCATCTTCTAAGCGGGAAGTATGATCAGAAGTTCAGACATAGTGTAAGTATGGTTTGTCAATTTTATATTATTATTTCACCGTCAGGCTCATTTACCGTCAGTCTCATATTTTTAAAAAATCCATGCCTATGGCTAGTTCTTGAAAAAAATATTTTTAAAAAATTCTATGGCTAGACCCTGAAATATTATATATCTGCAAAGAAGACAAAAAGCTTCCCGGCTGCTGATACAAAGAGATAGCATATCCAACAGAAAAGTAAAGCGACTGCCACGAGAATCCATCGACTGAGGGCGGCAATGCTGGCTCTGGTATCCAGAAGACGAACGTTGCAACAGAATTATCCGTAAAGTTCGAATATGTCAAAAGGACTAACCTAATTGTAGGAGCTATCTTGTGCGAAGGTTAGCCAGGAAAAGTCAAGCTCTGGTACGCCATGATCGACGAAAATGGCGCATCCGGTAAACTAAAACCAGTAAGGAAAGTAGTAAAGTCGGACGGGGCCGACTATATGATACCCTTCAGCACTTTGGGTATATTCAACAGATGAATCCTAACAGACGTCGCATTTTTAAAGGACCAGTAAAATGAAATTGGATCCATAAACATGTCATTCTGCAACCGATACTAAATTTTTCATTTGGTCAGATATAGAAGTTATATCTGAATCTGAAGCGATTTTCAGGAAACTTAACACACATCATTCTAGACCTTATTCCTTACGCTATGCCGAATTTCGTGCAAATCGAAAGATATATAGCGACTTTGGTACACCATTTACATAAAATCGGACGAAAATATATATGGGAGCTATATCTAAATCATAACCGATTTAAGGAAACTTAACGCACATCATTCTAGACCTAATTCATTACGTTATGCCAAATTTCGTGCAAATCGAAAGATATATGGGGACTTTGGGGGACCATTTACATTAAATCGGACGAAAATATATATGGGAGCTATATCTAAATCTGAACCGATTTTCAGGAAACTTGACACACATCATTCTATACTTCATTCATTACGCTATGCCAAATTTCGCGCAAATCGAAATATATATAGGGACTTTGGTGCACCATTTACATATAATCGGACGAAACTATATATGGGAGCTATATATAAATCGGAATCGATTTTCATGAAACTCAGCACATATCATTCTAGGCCTAATTCATTACGCTTTGCCAAATTTCGTGCAAATCGAAAGATATATGAGGACTGTGGTACACCATTTACCTTAAATCGGACGAAAATATATATGGGAGCTATATCTAAATCTGAACCGATTTTTCAATAGGGTTCGTCTTTGGGCCAAATAAGTGGCCTATGCCAAATTTCATCCAAGTCGGATTATAAATGCGACCTGTACTTTGTTCACAAAAATACATGGACGGACAGACGGACGGACATGCGTAAAGTGAAAGTGATTCTATGCATATTCTCAAAAGGTACCATGTGTCTATCTCGTTTCCTTTTGCCTGTTACAAACATATGCACAAAGACATAATACCCTGTACCACACTGTGGTGAAGGGTATAAAAAGAAGACCCATTACTAGGATGTCTAGTTGTGAGGTCATGGGCGAAAGAGATGCACAAGATACATTGCAACAACGTAGGAGCTATATTAAACAGGACTATTAACATGAAATTGGATGACATACTCTATCTAAACATCAATACGTTATGCCAAATTTCGGACAAAAGTATTTTTCAAACAATTATAAATAGACTAAAATGAAAAAAAAATGTTACGGGGTAACCCAAATACGTCCGGCAAAAAAGGAACCCTTGCTTAGAAATATTAATGTGAGGTCATGGACGAATGAGACCCACAAACTACTTCGGAATAGTGAGGGGATAAACATATTATGGTGTGACCTAAATCCAAATTTTAACACCTAACAAATAGAATATCAGAAGACTCTCAGAATGTATTCTCATAGAACATCTCTGCCTACAGGTGAATTTACATAAGATTGGGTTCGTGGAAATCAGCATATATCAAGGAAAATGAATGCACAATTTCGTGAAAATCTATAAAAACTAATGGTTTTTGGTGTGCCGTTAACATAATATAAGGGAACTATACTGATATTTGAATCGATTACGATTGCTTCAGCTCCTAACTATTGCGGACGAATGTATATACATGGTGAGATAAAAAAAACTGCAACAAAGTTAAACGCCATAATTTTTAAATTTCTTTAATTTTATTGAATGAAAGCAAAAAATGTCTGAAAAATCAACAAATTTTAGAAAAAGTTTAGATTTGTTCGACTTGGTCACCATTGACACGAATTATGGTCTTCAAACATCCAATGAAACCTTCACACGCTAATGTTGCTCTGCGGTATTTTTGTCCATTCCTGGAAAAGCACTAGCTTGAGGTGATCGACACTTTAGTATTTTTTAGTGCCAACGGATTGGTATCCGGAAATTTGGTGGTCAGTATGCTCTGGAATTGAAACGAGGAACCTCATCTTGTAACAATTCTTGGGTGGAGCGTGCTGAGTGCGTTGATGCTGAGTCCTGTTGAAATGTCCAAGGTCTGCGGCCAAAATGTTTGCTTGCCCAAGACCTTAATACACCCTCCAGAATATTTTCCCGATAATATTCGGCATTTATTCTGATGCCACGGTCGATTAATACGAGCGGAGAGCGACCATCAGCTATTATGGCGGCCCACACCATCATCATGGCCGGCGCTTGAATTCTGGTGGCCAACCGAAGGTGCCCATTTTCAGCAAACCACTTTGGCAAGTAAACACCATAATTTTGTTTGTTTACAAACTGCTGGACCACGAATGTTTTCTCATTGGAGAAAACCAAATTCGGCAGTTTACCACTTTTGACCAAGCGAAGCTACTCTCCTCTTTTGGGTCTATTTTCTTTCTGTTGCGGTGTAAGTTCTTGCACTTTTGGAATTTGAATGACTTTACGCCGAGCTTTAGATTTAGATATAGCTCCCATATATATATATATATATATTAGTCCGATTTAAGGTAAATGGTGTACCAAATTCCCTATATATCTTTTGATTTGCCCGAAATTTGGCATAGCGAAATGGATTATGTCTGGAATGATGTGTGTTAAGTTTCCTGAAAATCGGTTCAAATTTAGATATAGCTCCAATAGATATTTTCGTCCGATTTAAGGTAAATGGTGAACCAAAGTCCCTAGTCGATTTCAACGAAGTTTTTCATAGCGGACTTCAGATTTGGATAGAGCTTCTATATATATTTTCGCCCGATTTTAGGTAATTTTGTTCCATTGTAAGAAGCAACCCTATATCTCAACAAATGAAAAATTTAGTATAGGTTGCAGAATTCCACGTCTGTTAGCATTCATCGGTTGAATATATCCAAAGTGGTGAAGGGTATCATATAGTCGGCCCCGCCCGACTTTACTACTTTCCTTACTGGTTTTATATGGGTTTAGATGTTGCTTCCATGTAACTGTATTAAAAGGTTTTGGCCGAATTCTCCCACCGAAGCGGCTGTTATTTGGCATTTCGAATTCATGGTGAATAACATACATTCTTCCTGAAAATTGTCAACGTGGGCTCGTGTTTTCACTAAGCTTCCACACAAAGGTTTCACTGAATGTTCGGTATTTCGAGGTCCCTAATACAGCTTCCAATCCTTCTCGGATTAATTAATACAAAATATTAGTTTCTGCACTGATACACTATGTGTCAAATCTCATTTAACACAGCTTTCACCAACATTTTGGAATTTAAGGTTGTAAAAGCTTTATTATGTAAAGCTTATTTTCTTTTCAACTTAGTTATTTTCTACCTAAAAGCTTCAAAGAATTATGACCCGTAAAAGCTTAATCATCTATGTATATTTTATTTGGAAAATCTACTTGTAGTGATGAATAAGGAAAATTCGGTAGAAATATTTGCCACTAGATGGCGCAACTGCATTACATAAAAATACCAAATTTCACGCTTCTTGTAAACCGTTGACAATGGACTATAGAGGAAATCGAGCGTAGTGTGTAAAGGTATTATATTTAAGGTGAACACACTTTTTGGACTATATATACGAGCTATATGATAAAGGCCAGTGTATCAAGATGATCCATATAGCCCAAATGTAGGTTGTCAACTTGAAGTTAGGATTTCGTTATATAAAAAATATCAGAGAGTCAAGGCGAAAGGTAAGAAGTCTACGAAGGTTTGATAACTATAAATAGTCCAGCTGAACGCAACAGATCATTTAATAATAATCTAAGGACATGTAGCCTTTACAGATGAGTTATGAGCAGGTATAGAGGAGCTGGAGAGAGTTGAGAGCTGAAACTATTAAGCCATTAATTCATCTATAAATACTATTTATCATTTAGGTAATCTGTAAAGAATTTTGTCCTTCGGAGACTCACTTAAAATAGCATAATTTTAGGTCGCCGTTAAACTCATTTCTGGTTTGCATCTCCCTTTTAATGACTTTATAATAGATACTGTCAATCTTTACGTGGTAAATATTCTGTTTTTCAGCTCGTCTGTTTTTCAGCTCACAGGATGTATTCAGCTCTGGTATTAAGCTCTTCTATTAAGAAATTCTTTCGGTTTGATTATAAGGATTCTTCTGCTCTTTAGTACGTCTATAAAGGCTTCCTAGCTGTTAGGTGGACGGCAAAAAATATATCCCTGCTCGTCAGCAAAAACTTCTTGGTCAACAAGCTTAATAAAGGCTCCCTACATCACCTTCTCGACAGAGACCCTTCAGATTATCTAGAAAGGATCTCTTCAGGCGCTGTCTTTCATCTCTCATATAAATACTTATTTTTTAAGATTCAGACGTTTTGCTTCAGTACGTCATTAAAATCTACCTTATGCTCCTCCAAAAGGACTCGGTTCTTTAAATACTTTATATACTATGTAGAGACTTAATTATGTAAAAATTTTCTCGTCTAAATTGGCTCCTTCCTCGTCTATAAATACTACAAGATCGTCAGACCTTCTATAAGCTTAAGCTTTAGAATCTGTGTAGAGGATATGGAGAGCCATAGAGTTTTTGTAGACGAATTGAAGAAACAGATGGACTCTATCGAATGCATACCTTTGTGAGATGTGGAAAACATTACAAACAATTCGTGGCGTGTTTATATCCTGACAAAATAGTACAATAACCGAAGTCTTAGTTTACTTACTTAGCTGGATTATGACAGAACGGTTGTTCCATATGACGAGCTTAAAACAGTTGTCCAGTCGCGTCGGTCTTGTGAGCATCTCATCCTATTTGAAAGACAAATTTCCGAGATATTGTCTTCTACTTGATATTTCCATCGGATTCGTGAACTTTCCCTTCTGCGTGAACCATCAGTTGTTTCGCTTTTATATGCCTTTCGATTTTATATGTCTTATAGTCCATATTAGCATCTGTTGGTCAACACTATTCTCCTCCAGATTTCAAAGCAGACTTTATTAGTTTTGTATTAATTTATCTTTGGAGATGAGCTACATGCTCGGAGTTGCAATGTAAAGGAAAGCCAGAGAGATACTATAGTCCCACCACTATGCGATGCGTTTCGCCGTTGGTTAAGCGGCTCATCAGGCATATTGGACAATGTGACTTACAAATGTCTTTACTTGATAAGTTGTATTTATATCGACTATTGTTGCGAAATTGCATCTACGAATTAAATTCAACCGTGTCAAGGTTCGGGCATTTGGCACCACACCAGAACATTCCTTTTCAGAGCAGATTTTTCTTGTAGTAACGGACTTTTTTTTCCATACAGACTACAATAACCAACAACAACAATCAACAGATGCCATGGGAACCAGGGTTCAAATCCCAGCCGGGCTCAAGCTGAATTTTCGAGTTTGTTTTTATGCCTTTTTAGGGCGAAGGATCATGTACATGTTTTTTTTATTAATTTCTCTTTCGAGATGAGCTACATGATCGGAGTTGCAATGAAAAGGAAAACCAGAGAGATACTACAGTCCCACCACTATGCGACGCGTTTCGCCGTTGGTTAAGCGGCTCATTGTTTGTAGCGGTACGGATGTATATAAAATAGATGACTACCTCGAAGCTGTAGTTTTCAAGTTCCACACTTGGTCCGAGTCTACTGGACGTCTTGCGCGTTGATACCATCAGCTTGGCCTTTTCTCCATTTACTGCCAGTCCCACTATGGCAAACTCCTTCTCAATTCGCTCGCAAAGTTTGAACCATTATGTCGATGTCGTCGGCGAGTAACATATGATGTTTCGGCGAGTAACATATGCTGTTTCTGTTCACATTTGTATGACCATTTCCAGCTGGACGTTAAACACGTTTCACGACAAACTGTCACCTTGTCTGAATCCTCGTTCGGTATTGAAGGTCTCCAAAAGTCCTTTCCGACTTTAACTGCTGACTTTGTATCAGTTAATGTTATCCTGCATAGCCGTATTAGTTTTGCAGGAATGCCAAACGCAGACATGTCTTTAAACACCTCTGGGCGGATAGGACTGTCAAATGCGGCTTTATATTGGACGAATGGGTGGAATGTATCGATGTTTTTCGTGGGTTTTTCCAGGATTTAGCGCAGAGTGAAAATCTGTTCAATGGTGGATTTGCAGGGTCTGAAGCTGCATTGGTATGGTCCAATAATAACATTGACCATTGGCCTCAGTCGTTCACACAGCACGCTGGATAGCACTTTATATCCGATGGAAAGGACACTTTTTTTCTATAGTTGGTCGTCTTGTCTCATTTTTGTGCACGGGCACAGGATGCTGAGGTTCCAATCATTGGGCATGCATTCCTCTAGCCAAATTGTAATTATAAGCTGGAGCATGCTCCTGACCATCATCTGATCACCTGTCTTAAATAGTTCGGCTGGTAATCCATCGGCACCTGCTGCTTTATTGTTCTTCAGCCGATTGATTGCTATTCCGACCTCATCTTGGCTAGGTGGAATACACTCTATTCCGTCATGTCTTATTGGTTCTGGGGTATCTTCTTTACCGCCACTATTTGATACCAGAAGCTTTTCAAAATGCTCCTTCCAGATCCTCAACATGCTGTCTGTATCTGTCACCAGGTTTCCTTCTTCATCTCTTCAGCAGGATGTTCCTGTACCAAAACCTCTTAATGGTTGACAAAAATTCCGGACTTCATTCTGACTCCTATACATCTTGATTTGCTCACGTTTTTCTTGTTCTTTCATCTTTTTTTTTTGAAAATACGTTTCTCGTCTCTCCTTTTCTCCGATAATTCTCCATTGATTTCGTGTTGCTACTGCCTGCAGTGTTGCCCTATACACTGCGTTTTTCAACTCAGTAGCATTACGAGACTTAGTTAGATTTTAAATTAAAGTAATCGATGATATGATACTTTAAAGGACCCCTTGTCCTTTATGTCGTGAATAGAGGCTCTATTTCCCTTCTAATATAAAAACTCCTACGCCCTTCATTGCATCTATAGAGAACCTTTACTGTTCCCTTCTTCTATTAAGACTGCCATCTTTATATCTCGCCTTCAAAGACGCCGTACCATTGCTCCTCCATAAAGACTCTTTGATAGATAGGCCAGCATATCGATATAGAAAGTATAGACGAGTCGAAAGATGAGACATTTTTATACCCTTCACCACTCTGTGGTACATGGTATTATGTATTTGTGCATATGTTTGTAACAGGCAACAGGAAACGAGACAGACACATGGTTACTTTTGAGAATATGCATAGAATCACTTTCTAAGTCGTTCCACATTGAGAATAGAATGAAGTTTTTGCGTTTTGTTGAAAATGGTGCAGATGCAGACATAGCTTCCATATATATTTTTCGAACGGGTGTATGATTGGTATTAAGTTTTAAACAGTGAGGCATACCGAATAGCGTGTTTCAAGTTTGCTTTAAATCTGTTTGTATCAATTTGTTCCATTGTACGCAAACGACTCAAAATCTGCCCGCATTAAATGAAATTTAGTGTAGGTTGAAGAAAGGCATGTGTATGGACTGATGTTAGTCGGGTCACTTATAGATAAAGATCACATATTTAAGTTCACGTTGAATATACCCAAAGTGGTGAAGGGTATCATATAGTCGGCCCCGTCCGCAGGGAGCATATATCTTATATATCTATAAGATATATAATATATAATATATATATATATTATATATCTTATAGAGTAGAATTAGCTGTAAAGAGTCTGTGTAGAGGGGCTGAAGTGTCAGACAGTTTTTGTAGACGAATTGAAGAGACAGACAGTCTCTATAGAATTCCGACTTTGCTAGATCTTGAAAACATATTTTCTTCCAAATTCACGCCTTAGTTAGATCTTGAAAAAATATTTTAAAAGATTCCATGCCTAATTTTTTCTTCATAAATTAAAAATATCAATACCCTGTACTTTCAGCTCGTATTTAAAGACTCCATATTTGCAGCTTCTATTAAATAATTGACTGCGATTAAATTCAAATACTTTTTATTATAAATATTTGATTTTTATTTATTAATAAATATTCAAATTACTTGTCAATAAATTTAACTTATAGGTTATGTTGAAACAACTCGTATCATTACTATAATAATTTTTCAAAAATATGTTTAAGATGTTTGGTTTTTGACTAGATTAGTTTCAATATAAGGGGGGGTCTTATAATCTTATAACTTAAAATTGTCTTACAAATAACATTCCAATAAAATTGCGAAACTTAAAATAAAAAGAAATTCTTGAAAAATATTTGTACACATTTTTCAAAAAAAAAAAAAAAACTATTCGTTTACCAAGTACTTATAAAAACTAAAGAAATTTGGTAATAAAAATGGGAAATCATTTGATTTTGAATATTCAGTTTTTGTTGTTATGGTCCATGTTGGTGTTATTGATTTGGAAGCATATTTTTTTGGATTTTCGTATTGGGTTTAAGGACCTTCGGTTATGCCAATCTTTCTCTCCTCGCTATATTTTCGGATATTTTATTTTAAAATCGTGTAATTTTACTGCTTTCAGGTGAGTCGGAAGGTGTGAGGGACTCTTGTACGGAATGGGCCGGACTATTACCACGATTTACACGAGTGGTATTTTGTCGCTGATTCCCAATGTGGGCATTGGCCTGACGTAAATTGGCAAAGAATTGTTGACGCCGAGGAGCACCACCTCCACGCAGTGGCAAGGTGGGAATTTCACTGGGTGACTGATGATGCAACTCATCCTGGGATATGTTACGCATGGCGGGATTGACACATTCATAAACACTCTGGAAGGAAAGAAAACGAGAATTAGGCCTTTTTATAATATTTTTAATAATGTGTCGAAGTTACCCACCTGTTCCGAAGAGTATTGATGATTTTGAGCAAAAGCCAAGGAAGTCAGCGATGGTAGGGCCTGGGCAATATCCGAACGTTCTATGCCTCGGACAATCAAAAACGTCCTTGGTATCAATATACCCACGAGAATGGCCCACCCTGATGCCTGTAGACCCAATGGCAACGCCGCATCCCGCATTTCATCTCCAAAGAATGACATGGTGATCCAAACAATCCATATAATCAGCATCAGCACGGAACCAATAACAATTAAAATACCTTCCCGATAATTTCTCTGTGAACGATATATAAACGGCACCAGGGCAATAATACTTAACAACAGCAGCATATCATAGGCCAATAGCCCAAACATCCAATAACCATAGTACAAATTCTCACAGGACACCTTATCCGAGGCAATATGCATCGCGACCAGCAATTGAATCGACATACCCAATTGCACGAGAATACTAAAGACACATATCACGGCCTGAATATAACCATTAACGTGGGAGAGGAAACCACCCTCCGAACCAATTGAAGCCAACATTACCGAACGGCATAACAGCAAAGAGAACACGAAGCAGTAGACCAAAGTCAATATGAACACCCTCACCGCACACAAGGTATTCAGGGTCTCAGCATCCTCGATGGTCACATGGGAATTACGATGTTCTCCCACATACTCAATTGAGAAGGGTATAAACGAGGTAAACATCAGTAGCAGAGATAGCAACAACAAAATCGATGTAACCGGATTTCCTTCAAAAACATCACCCAAGGAGATCCTCACCACAATGAACACCAATATGGCCAGGGTACAAATCAAACCCAATATGGCCGCCGTCATACCCGTGGCCACCCATGTATCTGGTTTTATACGCCAAAACATAACCGATTCTCCATCGAAGAGAAATGGATATCGGGAATTCTCTCCCGCCGTATATTGACACGTAAATACATGACCAAATTTCGTCTTCAATTCCAGACTGGTGTGATTATCCCGATTATAGTGATAATAGGTGGTGATATTTGTCACAAAGTTCTGCGCTGCAATTTCCCTTAACTTCATTTTATCCTCCTCGTAAATTATGACTGGTGGTGTTAGATCCTCCACCTGCTTTTGGAACATTTGAAAATTCATCATGGCCCCTAGGTGGCGCATACGCAGCAAATCCAACAGCTCGGCAGTGTCATGAACGGGTAGGCGATTTTCCGGCTTCTCCCAATCTCCAACGAATTCCAGTAGACCGATGCAAGTTTCCAGGGCAAAGAATTCTTCAATACGTTTACAATTCCTTGTCATTGATGATTTTAGCCATCGTGCCAGTTCAACAATGGGTCGGGCAAAGGCCAACACCCTGGAGGGAAGTATTGTCTTGCCTATCAACGGTTCATCCAACGTCATTTGGGTTACATTTTTATCCACTACTCGCAAATCGATTTCATTTTCCATTAGTATGTAGGATTTGTTGGGTAAATCTGGAAGGGAAAGAGATATACACATTATATAGGGTTTCAAATTTCACTTCGAGAATTATAGGAAGAGAATTGACAGGGAGCTGAAGGGTACAATCAGACTTTGTAGACATATTTAAGGGTTTGGTAGTTGAGATGATGGATTATAGAGTCTTTTAAGAGGAGACATGTTGAAGGTGTGTTAGTCGAGCTGATGGACCATAGATTCTCTTCAGATGAGCCGACTTCCCAGGAATCTCATTTATAGGCGATGTGAATGGCTGGGAGTCTTTATAGATTGTTCGAAGGCTCTTTGAATACATATAGACAAGCAAAAAGTTAGGAGAATCAGTTCAGAGAAGCTATAGGACCAGAGAGTTTCTGTAGACAAGTTGAAGAACTACTGAGCCTCGATAGAAGATCTATAGCATCAGGTAGTCTATATAAATCAATGGAAAGGATGGTGGGTGAGAATAAGAAAAACCTTTTTGAAGTTTTTTTTCTGTAATTGAATGAGGGCCTGGAGGGCCAAGGATTCCCTATAGGAAGAGCTGAAGTAAGTTATTAAAGACGAACTAAAGGGAGTCTCTATAAACGATCAGAAGGGATTCTCTGTAGACAAACTGAAAACAGTCTCATGGACGATCCAAAGTCTTTATGGGCAAACTGAAGGGAGACTTTATAGACGAAGTTAAGAGAGTCTTTATACACAAGTTGAAGGGCTTATCTATAGACGATCTGAAAGGTGTCCTTGTAGGCGAGCTGGAGGGAGTATTTATAAACGAACTGAAGGTTGATTCTGTAGACGAGCTGAAGAGAGTCTATTATAATAGCTGAAGGATACCTTTATAAGCGAGTTGAAGGGAGACTTTATAGATGAGCTGTTCAGAGGAGCTATAGGAGGGTGAGTGAATTTCTGTAGAGTGAGTGAGTTTCTTAAGGGCTTATCTATAGACGATCTGAAAGGTGTCTCTGTAGGCGAGCTGGAGGAAGTATTTATAAACGAACTGAAGGTTGATTCTGTAGACGAGCTGTAGAAAGTATTTTATAATAGCTGAAGGATACCTTTATAGACGAATTGAAGGGAGACTTCATAGATGAGCTGGAGGGCGAGTGAGTTTCTGTAGAGAAGCTAAATGGTCAGGGTGTCTTCAGAGACATAATGGTCAGTACAGACAAACTGAATAATCAGAGTGATAGTGCTGAAGGGTCAATTAGTCTCCGCCTGGCCTGGAGTACCCTGGAGTATCGACTCGCCTATAATGACTTCCTTTATCTCCTCCAAGTTTCCTAATTTAAATACTTTCTTACTTACCCAATATAAAATGTCGTTCCACCCTCTCCGTGGGCACAGCAAATATCGTTCCGTTCTCCTTGAAATGGGAGACCATTTTATTTCCGAATAGGATATAAATATTATTGTCACTCTTGAAATGCATGAGGCACATTTCCTCCTTTCGCGTTGCATCCATAAAATCATTATAGACATTTAAGTTTTCAGTTAATATCTCTACCGAAGCAATTGCATCACCCCATGGCATTTGATGTAGCAGATGGGCTACTTTGGGGAATAGGTCTTGGCGTATGGAAGGTATGGGCCAAATATTATATTCCAAATCATTAATAAAATTTTCCAATTCCTTATAGTAATCATAATCAATGAAAATTCCAATGGCATGGGTTATGCATTGTTGTTGATATTTAATTTCCTGCAGGAGGATATTTTCCAAGAGGTCATCGGAGCTCAAAGTAACAGCACGAATGCCTGTAAAAACAAATAAATTTGAGTCTTCATTTATTTTTTAGGGATTCCCCAAAAATCTACTCACCAATTAAAAAATCAGCTTCGAGCAGATTAGCCACATTCAGACGATTTATGACAAACATTGCCGATGCCGGATCGGTGGTCATAACACTCAGCATCAAATCTCCCTCAATGGTATGAACGAAATCTTCTTCAGCCTTTACCACGGTTAAATCTTCTTCAGAATTTGGCACAATAGCTTGAATGCCATGGATACAGATATCGCTAATGCTGGTTGTGGTCTCAAACAGGGTTGGATCTTCTGTTGTTGATGTGGTCGTAGTGGTTGTTGTCGTCGTTGTGGTTGTTCGTACGGTAGGTGTTGAAGCTGGTGGCCGCCTCGTTGATAATACTCGGGATTTAGTGATTTTTGGCGTTTGTTTGGCTACTGGTGGTGGAGATGACGCTTTTGGCGGTGCCGGTGATGCTTCCGTACTCGAACCCTCATCCTCTCCAATGGTTAGGGTAAGAAGACAACAGAGTAGAAGGATGCAAATATAGAATACTAAAAACAAAGAAAGAAACATTGTTGCTTAGACCCTTAAAACATATTAATAAAAAAGTGTGCGCCTATTGTAGTCCCTGAAAAAATATTAATACAACCAGTAAGGAAAGCAGTAAAGTCGGACGGGGCCGACTATATGACACCCTTTACCACTTTGGCTATATTCAAGAGATGCATCCTAACCAGTGTTGCCAAAACTTTGTTGAGGAAAAATGCTAGATTTTGTTGAAAAAAATGCTAGAAAGTGCTAAATAATTTAAAAAAGCGCCAGAAAAAAGTGCTAAAAATTTCTAGAACAAAATTGTTAATATTTAATAATGAAATATTAATCAGAAATCCCATTTATTCTTAACGGCTATTCGTTGTCGATTTAGCCATGTCCGTCGCATTGAGGTCGCAATATTGAAGACAGAGCTTTGGAATTTTGCACATACGTTGGTACTACTTCTATGAGATTTGATAACGGAAAGGCAATACATCGGTCCTTTTTGGGTACACCATACCCCAATATTTATTTAAGCTTTTAGTCATCATCGAAATAATCATTTCCGACCCTACGAAGTATATATATTCTTGATCACCGTAAAATTCTATGACGATATAGCCATGCCCGTCTGTCCGTCTGAGGACAATTTGGTACATTGAGTGTTTATTGGGTAGCAAATATCTCCACTAAAAATTATAAATAGGCGTCCATATTTTCGGATAGCCCCCATATAAGGGTACCCCCAATTTTGCGGTATTTTGGGGGGTTTGATCGCATTTTTCGACCGAATTCGCTGGAATTCGGTACTTTGAGTTCTTATTGGGTAGAAAATCTTGGGGGGTACCCTTATATTTGTAGTCGTATATGGTTACAAATCTCCCCACCAAAAATTATTAATGTTCACCCTTTTTTAGGGGTAATCCCCATATAACCGGCCCGGGCGAACTTAACGATTTTTCACTTGTTATACCCTACACAACTATGTTGTCAGGGTATTATAGCTTTGTGCAGCCCCAAAAGTTTGTAACGCCGCGAAATATTGGTCCTAGACCCACCTTTAAGTATACCGATCCTCATATCTCGACTAACTGAATCGATCTAGACATGTGTGTCCGTGTTTGTAAACACGATACAGGCCACAATTATGGACCAATCTTCACAAAATTTTGCATGTAGAATGGGTTCTGGCCAATGAAGACCACTATTGTTTTTGGAAAAGATCGGTTAATATTTAGGGGATGAAATGGACCAAAAACTTTATTTTTGTCTGATTTTCTGGTCGCTCCAGAGGCCGCAATTATGGCCCAAACACCGCGAATTTTTGCATGGAGAAGGGGATCGGGCCAAAGATTAAGCATGCCTGTTTTGATAAGGATTGGTCAATATTTAGCGGGTCAAATGGATCCTGACTTTTATGTGAATAATTACAAAATTTGTATTCTATGGCGTACATATTTACACCTGAAGGACATAGGTCCGAAAAATTATAGTATATCCAAGAGGAGTGGTTGACCTTTAAATTATATGGTCGTATGTACTCAGATGTGGGAGTTACACTTAAATATTTACGGGTGCTTACGTACTGAGATATTATTTAGTAACCCATTACCACACTAGATGCCGGGAAATAGCGCTAATCGCTTTGAAATTTTCTATGAAGTTCCCGGTATGGTGAAGGACAACGCTTATAACTTTCGGTGATGATCAGATAATAATTTTGGGATGAAGTGGACCGAAAACTTATTTTTTTGTGTGTTTTCGAGCCGTACAAATATGAAGACAGTTATAAATTTTCGTCCCATTTGTGTACTTTTAAGGGTTTATAATCTCATTCTCAACAGCGACTTTAATATAAAAAAATATTTTTGCCGGAATTTTTCTATTTTGGTCCATATTCTGGCACAATCCCAATATAAATGGGTACGCTCGCCTTTTCGGTAATTTAAATTGGTTATATCTTGGCATTCGGGATTCCCGATGAATAAAAAACTTGTTTTCAGAAAGTTCCAACATAATTCATGCTCATTATTTTTACATCGCTCTCCTAAAATGTACAACTTAATTTGGTTTTGCATTTTCCCAAATAAACAATCTACCAACAGACAATATCATAGTCACCACATGAAGTACCCGACAATTTTTTAAGAAATTTGGAGTGCACGGCACATGCTGGATAGCATTGGAAAATCAAATTCATCGCATGAAATATAGCGAAAATTCAATATGAAATCGAAAACGGGATTTTTTGCATTAAATCCAAATTTTTGTAAAAAAAATTCTAAGAAATTAAAAAATGCTGAAAAAAGTGCTAGGTGCTAGATCAATTTTTTTGGTGCTAAACGAGTTCAAAAAGTGCTAAATCTAGCACTAAAAGTGCTAAATTGGCAACACTGATCCTAACAGACCTCGCATTTTTGAAGGACCATTGACAGGGAAGTGGGCTCTGTGATCTGTGTCCATAATTGGATCGACTTAAGCGAAGGATTAATAACCGGATGGATTTCGACCAGAGGCTGCCACCTCAACAACTACATGTACGTGTGCGTCATTTTTGTCGTGGGAGCGGCATTATATCCCGGAATGCCTGCTTCGAACCCTACTGGTCCGTGACGGGATTGAAATTAATCCGGACCTTGGTTCTGTAGTGTTTGCAGAAACCGCATCCACCATAGATGTGGATGTGGAGAATGGGTGCATTTTCGAGGTTGCTCTGGACTGAACAGGATCCAGGAGTACTGCGAAAGGAGTTACGTCGCTTCATGCTGCGCTAGCACGTCTCCCAGTTTGTCTCAGGAGTCGTCGTCCGATTCATCATCTCAATCGTCGTCGTCGGAGTACGATACACCCCCGCAGTTTCCTCAACAGCAAAACGCGCAGCATTTAACATCACATATTGCTGTTCCGGGCCTAGAAACTGCATCGTATTTGCAAATCAACTACGATGGTCTTCGAAACAAAATCAGCGAAATTGTAGAATTTATGAGTCGAAGGAGAACAATGGTCGGTGCGATCCAGGAAACCAAGCTAACCGAGAACTATAGCATGCAGCGTTGCGATGGTTACAACGTTGTGCGGAAGGACCGTTCCAGAAGCGGAGGTGGGGGATTTACATTCTTATTACACCAATCTGTCCAGTACAGACCTATCTCGCTTGAGACAGACTCTAGTGACCCATACATGGAATGTATGGGGGTAGCAGTCAAGTGTGGAACTGCCGAGGTAGAGGTGCTCAATGTTTATATACCGCCGATGAATAGCTGTACACCGCGTTACTTACCGGATATCAGTCAGCTTTTAGAAGGTAATAACCGCCTGGTACTAGGGGATTTCATTGCCCATCATGAGTTGTGGCATTCCGACCTAGGTAATGACCCGAGGGGTACAGCGCTGGCTGAGGAAATTATCCACAAGGATAGGAGGAGATCGCCATTGTGGCACCGGGTCTGATAAATAACATAACCTGGCAACCCGTCATTTCACTCGCCTCAGACCACCTTCCGATCATCGTCTCCGTCAACAGACCACCAGACTTCATAACCTCCGAAAGCCGTACTTTCCTGAACCGTGGGAAGCTGTTTGGCCTGGCTTCAGAGAGTTTAACAAATACCGCTTCAGAGAGCTGACCATTCCACGGGTAGCTGAGAGGAATTTCCGGAAAATCATCGCTACTGCTGCCGCTCGCTTTATACCTGCTGGCCGAATACTCCAAATAAGACCTAACTTCCCAACAGAAGCAACTGTATTGGCTAATGACCCTGATGAGCTCCGTCGTACTACTCCTGAAGACCCAAGGGTGCGAGAGCTTACCCTTGAAGTCAACAGATTAGTATACGAACAAAAAAGGAAAAAGTGCCTAGACCACCTGAAGCAATGCAGCATTGTGGGCAACGGTTAAGTCACTCTCGAATCATGGCAGGAAGGATGACAGAACGGCTGTTATATTTAACGACGTAACTGTGAAAGACCCGAAGAGGTGCGCGAGTTAATTTAACCGGCAATTCATAGAGCACCCCGAGAGTGACAGGGCGAAAAGGAGAGTGCTACGTCGCATAAGGGCACTGCGAGCTGAGTAGGAACCACAACAATTTACAAAGGAGGACGTTTCAGATGTCGCTAAGTCATCCAAAGCGTTGGGTCCGGAATTTCCATGGTAATGCTTAAGCAGCTGGATGAAACCGGAGTCGAGAACTTAACATCAGCCCTCAACTTGTCGTTAACCACCCAATTAGGTCCTGAAGTTCCTGGAAAATAGGCAGGATGCCAGGCCAGAATCGTACAGGCCGATATCACTCCTGTCGCCGGTAGCAAAGACACTTGAGGCGCTACTCCTCCCATCGTTGAGAAGCAGTTTTCCAGTTGCCCAACACCAACATGGATTCCTAAAGATGCACAGCACGACATTTCCACACATATTAGCAGAGGACTCAACCAGAATAGGCCGTGCAACCGAACAGTTATGGTGGCACTTGACCTATCGAAGGCCTTTGATACCGTCAACCATGCCAAGCTGTTCGACGATATAGAGAAACAAATCTCCGACTGTGTTTGAAACGCTGGATAATCAACTATATGTGTGGTCGCCAGTCGTAAGTGGAATTCAGAAGCAGGAAGTCTAAACTCCGTAGAGTGAAACAGGGAGTTCCCCAAGGAGGGGTGATTCTCCGGATATAGAGAAACAAATCTCCGACCGTGCTTGAAACGTTGCATAATCAACTATATGTGTGGACGCCAGTCGTATGTGGAATTCAGAAGCAGGAATTCTAAACCCCGTAGAGTGTAACAGGGAGTTCCCCAAGGAGGGGTGATATCTCCGGAACTGTTCAACCTCTACCTTTCTGATATTCCACAATCACCAGACGGCATAGATATTGTAATGTATGCAGATGATTATACGAACCATGGCGTCGGGTCCCATTATTGATGATATATGTGAGAGGCTAAACGTCTACATAGCCGATATTGTTAACTTCTTCCATCTGAGGAATATAAAAATATCCGCCACCAAATCAACAGCCACACTGTTCATTACATTGACGGCTGAAATGAAGCTCCCACTGAACAAAATGGTCGATGGAGAATTGATACCGACCACCAACTACCCCAATATACTGGAAGTAACGTTCGACAGCATTTTCAAGCCGTCTTTATGCGATAAGCTGAGACGTAGGAACAAGGTCCTCAAGTCGCTAGCCGGCACCACTTGAGGCGCTGACAAAGAAACCTTGTTGACATCTTATAAAGCAATAGGCCGGTCAGTGGTAAGATATACGGCGCCAGTGTGGTTCGCGAATGTTAGTGATACGCAGTGGAAGGATATCCGTACCAGCCAGAATGCTGCCCTGAGAACTGCAACAGGGTGTCTCTTCATGACTGCTGTGGACCATCTTCATGAGAAGACGAAGATCGGGAACATCCCTGCCATAGTCTTATGGACAGGACTCCGCCGCCCAGGCACGTCAGGTAAGATCTTCATGATCTAGAGAGAGAGGTCCCAAGGTACAAGTGTGAACTCCTAGAACAAGAAGTCTATCAAGCAGGTCTGAATGGTATTCACACGGACG
The DNA here is from genome assembly GCF_032173495.1 of Musca vetustissima. Classification (NCBI taxonomy): domain Eukaryota; kingdom Metazoa; phylum Arthropoda; class Insecta; order Diptera; family Muscidae; genus Musca; species Musca vetustissima. The sequence goes on along the minus strand of NW_026873108.1, from coordinate 94,938 downwards.
CAGTCGTTCAGGCAGTGGAGCAAAATTGCGTGAATACCATAATTGGAGACCACCCCCCATGGTGCAACCGCCTCAATTCATATTGGGCAAGAATTGACGGCACGATACCTAACACATGTCCTGCATGTGGACTAGGACCACACGACACGTTGCACCTCTTCAACTGCCCAGCTAAGCCGACTCATCTATCGCCGAATTCACTTTGGATGCAACCGGTTCAAGTTGCAACATTCTTCAATTTGGAGGTAGAGGAAGCAGATCCAGACGATAAATGACACACTACATGTATTCTGTTGCTACAACAACAACATGTTAGGGTATCCTAACGTCAGTACGTTTTGCTAAATTTGTTGCCAATCGAACTAAATTTGACTCTTTGGTGCACAATTTGTTAAAAATCGGACGAAAATATATATGGGAGCTATATCTAAATCTGAACCGATTTCCATGAAACTAAGCACACATCATTCTGGACTTAATTTAATACCCTATGCCAAATTTCGTGCAAATCGAAAAATATATAGGGACTTTGGTTCGCCATTTACCATAAATCGGACGAAACTATATATGAGGGAATTATCTAAATCTGAACCGATTTTTCCCAATTTCAATAGGGTTCGTCCTTGGGCCAATTAAGTGACCTGTGCCAAATTTCATCTAAATCAGATCATAAATGCGACCTGTACTTTGTTTACAATTTAACGTGGACAGACAGACGGACCGACGGTCGGACGGACATACGTAAATCGACTCAGAAGGTGATTCTATGCATATTCTCAAGACGAACCATGGGTCTATCTTGATTATTTGAGCCTGTTACAAACATATGCACAAAGACATAATACCCTGTACCACAGTGTGATAGTAGTCCCTTCATATTATTTAAAAAATCCACGCCTATGCATGATCCTTGAAACATTTGAAAATTGTACTTACTTTGTAATCCTTGTATTTTTGTTTTTCGAAATTTCCAAGCCATCGTATCCGTTTGTGTTTTGAATATAAATTAATTAATTATTATTTCTAATTCTATACAAAAAAATAGGTATCACTTTCAATTGAAATCGAATTTGGTATATTATTATTTTGTGATTAAAACTTCATTCCAAACACGTTTTTGTGTGTGATTTCAAATAAAAATCCACTTTTCACTTAATTTAGTTAACTTGCAGCTGGAATACACAAAATGTATTGAAAAAAATTATTGGTAACCAGAATGGTGTGTTGATTATTTAATTATATATTTTGAAGGATACGCTATTCTGTTAACTTAGTGTTAATGAAATACTACAGGTCATTGCTCTTGGGTTTATTGTTTTTGTTTTGGTTTTCAAAGAGTTTCGCCAACTTTATCGCAGACGGGTATTGAAAGTTTAAATGAAATCACTATTCCGAAATCACAGCTTTGCTATAATCATTATTTATTGGGGGTGTACAACCGACGGACCGTCTCGTGAACGTTTAGCTTCGAAATACAATGCGACATTATGCTTTACCACCCAACACTAACTAAATTAACAATTTTCCAACAATTTTACGAGCCACTATTTTCTGGGTTTTCTTTAGTTTCGATTTTTGGTTTTCCGTTATTTTTATTATCGCATTCGAAGGGGCTAGTCGAGGAGGTTGCGTTCTGAAATAGGGACACTCTTGCACAATGTCTGTTAGTTTTTCTTTGTTGTTGTTCTTTGTGTCTTTCATTTATTGGTACTTATTTTGTTTCTATTTTCGCTTCGCTTTTTTTATTATTTTCATTTAGGTTTTGTTTTTTGTTGTTTTGTCAATTTCGCGTATGATTTCAATTTTTTTTGTTGGAGTTTCACGTTTTGTTGTTTTTTTGTTTACCACTTATTTGTTGGCCATTTGTTGAATGTCCCTTTTTTTGCTTTGTGTAGTTGTATGCGGATCTATTTTTTATTTTTGTTGTCGTTGTCCGCTTTTAATCGCCTTAACGCCAATAACATAGTTATTGAACGTACAGACATGCAGTTTATGTGGCTTGTCAGTTACGAAAATATATATAATAGTTGTTATAAATTCACAGTGGGATTACAAAAAGCTAAAAATATTCTTAAGGAAATATTATTTTAAAATTCTCGACTATAAAACTTCTTTAAAAACCCTCGCTTCGAAAAAATGTTCATTAAAAAGTCAACAAGTCAATATTATTTAAAAATGTACGCCTCAACAAGCCTTGAAAAAATATTCTTTAAAAAACAACGCGACAATAAGCCTAGAAGTGATATTCTTAAAAAATCCAGGCCTCAATAAGTCTTGAAAATATTCCTTTTTTAAAACCCACGCCTTTTTGTGACTTGAAAGATATTCTTTAAAATATCCATGCCTTTTTGTGACATGAAAAATATTCTTTAAAAAATCCACGCTTTTTTGTGACTTGACAAATATTCTTAAATATTTCAAACCTTGTTCGTCCTGAAAAAATATTCTTTAAACAATCCAAGACTTAGCAATATCTTTGAACAAATATCCTCAAAAATCCACACCTTAGCAAGGTCTTCATAAATGTTCTTAAAAATATCCTCAAAAATCCACGCCTTAGCAAGGTTTTCATAAATGTTCTTAAAAATATCCACGCCTTAATAAAGGTCCTTGAAAAATATTCTTCAATTAATCCACGCCTTATGAAGGTCCTTGAACAAAGAAGCTTTAAAAATCCTGACCTTGTTTATTTTTTTTTTTCAAATAAAATCCTTAAAAAATATTTTTAACCAGTAAGGAAGGTAGTTAATTCGGACTGGGCCGACTATGGGATATCCTTCACCACTAACAAGTTTATGTCATGTCAACCTATACTAAATTAATTTCAATCAAATTTATGGAAATCGATTTATAGCAAACTTGATGCACGCGACTTAGTATACCGCACTGTTAAAAATATGATCTCAATCAGACACCCGTTCGAAAAATATATGGTACGTTGTGCAAAATTTCGTGTCAATGGGACAAACATTAGGAGTTTGGTGCACCATTTACCTAAAATCCGACTAACACACCTCATTCTAGACTTAATTTAATATCTAAAGATAAATAAGGGCTTTGGTACACCATTTATATTAAATCGGACGAAACTATATATATGGGAGCTATATCTAAATCTGAACCGATTTTTTCGGAACTTGTAGAACTTGTTTAATACGCCAAGCCAAATTTCGTGAAAATCTAAGAATATACTTTTGTGCACTTTTTACCTAAAATCTGACGGTAATATATATGGCAGCTATATTTAAATCTGAACCGATTTTCCCGAAACTCACCACTCATTATGCTAGACTCAAACCTGTACGCTATGCCAAATTTCGTGCAAATCGAAGGATAAATCTGCTATATCTGAATCTGAACCAATTTTCACGAAATTAGACTTAAGTCCGCTATGCCAATTTTCGTGCAAATGGAAGGTTATATAGGGACTTTGATGCACTATTTACCTAATATGGGTCGAAAATATATGTATGGGACCTGTCTCTAAATCTGAACCGATTTTCTCGAAACTTAACACACATCATTCTAGACTCATTTTTTTACGCTATGCCAAATTTCGTGCAAATCGAAATATATATACGTACTTTGGTGCACCATTTATTAAAAATCGGAAGAAAACATATATGGGAGCTATATCTAAATCTGAACCGAGTTTTCCCAAATTTTGCCAAATTTCATCCAAATCGGATCATAAATGCGACCTGTACTTTGTTCACAAAAATACATGGACGGACGGACGGACAGACGGACATGCGTAAATCGACTCAGAAAGTGATTCTATGCATATTCTCAAAAGGAACCATGTGTCTATCTCGTTTCCTTTTGCCTGTTACAAACATATGCACAAAGACATAATACCCTGTACGACAGTGTGGTGAAGGGTATAAGAAGGGGGTTATATGGGGACTACGCTAAAAAGGGGCCAATATTATTATTATTAATTTTGGTACGGAGATTTGTTACCATATACGACTATAAAACACCAAATTGTAGCGAATTCGGTTGAAAACGCGCTCAAGAACTCCAAAATTCCGAAAATTTGGGGGTACCCTTATATTGGGGCTACCCGGAAAAAATTGATCTATATTCATAATTTTTTGTGGAGATATTTGGAACCTATTAAGAACTCAAAATATTAAATTACAGCCAATTCGGTGGACAAATGCGATCAAAACCCCAAAATACTGAAAATTAGGAGGTTCCGTTATATGGGGGCTACCAAAAAAAGTGGACCTATATTTAGATTTTGTTTTGTGGAGACATTTAGTACCCAATAAGAACCCAATGTACCAAATTTCAGCGAATTCGGTTGAAAAACACGCTCAAGAACCCCAAAATATCGAAAATTGGGGGGCCATGCCTAAACGTGGACCGATATATTCCATCTTCGAACTTGACCTGCCTGCAGACAACCCTATGCTAAATTTCAGCACCCTATCTCAATTCCTTCAGAAGATAGCGTGATTACAACAGACGGACGGACATGGCTAGATCGTCTTAGAATTTTACCCTGATCAAGAATATATATACTTTATAGGGTCGGAAATAAATATTTCGATGTGTTACAAACGGAATGACAAAATTAATATACCCTGCATACTATGGTGGAGGGTATAAAAATCCACGCCTTGTATTGGTCCTTGAAAAACTATTGTTTAAAACATCGGATGGTACATGAAAAATATTCTTTAAGAAATCCACGCCTTTGATGGTCTTTGAAAACAATATTTTTGAAAATTCCTTTTTTTTAGGGTTTTCAATTTCATTTTTGAGAGGGTTTTCAAAAATATTTTTTTAAAAAATCCACGCATTTGGTGTACCTTGAGTAAATCTTCAAAAATATTTTTAAAAAAATCCACGCCTTTGGTGGCTCTAGAGAGTGTCTTCACCAATATTTTTTTTAAATTCACGCTTTTGGTTGTCCTTGAGATGGTCTTCAACAGTAGTTTAAAAAAATACACGGTCTTGTTTGGTCCTTTGAAAAAATATTCCTTAAAACCTCTATGCCTTAACAAGACTTTAAGGCTTAAATACACCCCTTGCGTGTTCCTTGATATTTATGCATATCCGTCCGTCTGTCTGTCCATGTTAAATTGCAAAAAAGTACAGGTCGCATTTACGATCCGAATTGGATGAAATTTTGCATAGGTTACTTATTTGGCCCAAGGTCGAACCCTAATGACATTAAAAAAATCGGCTCCCATATATATTTTCGACGATTTAATGTAAATGATGTACCAATGTCCCTATATATCTTTCGATTCGCACAAATTTTGGCATAGTGTAATGAATTAAGTCTAGAATGATGTGTGTTAAGTTACGTGAAAATCGGTTCTGATTTAGATATAGCTCCTATATATAATTTCGTCCGATTTAATGTAAATTGTGCACTAAAGACCCAAAGTTTGTCCGCTTGCCAATGATCTGACCAAATGAAAAATTTAGTATTGGTTGGATCCAATTTCATGTTAATGGTCCTTCAAAAATGAGACGTCTGTTAGGATTCATCTATTGAATATACCCGAAGTGGTGAAGGGTATCATATAGTCGGCCCCGTCCAACTTTACTGCATTCCTTACAGGTTTTTGCCTTGGAAGACCACTGTGCCAAATAGTTTTATGATATTGCAATGTAAAAGAAGAAAATCAATTTGGTCATTTATAGCATTCAGATGATACGACGTGCTTTTGTAACCGCGTTTACATTCGACCATGTTGTTCGTCAGCAGAACGAAACGTCTTTGCTTAGTGTCACCATTGTTGGCCATCGACATAATGTTTGATGTTTTTTTTTTCATTTTATTTTCCGGTTTCACTTTTTCGTTCGGGGACATTTTAAGACATTTTTCGATTTCCTTGTGTCCATCAAATGCTTTGGCCTCCCAGAATGCACGTTAGCTTCCCAAACACTTGACCAGTACATGGGTTCTTAGAATGTTATATATTCATATTTTTTTCTTTAAAATTTAGCGCTAATTGTGATTTGTTGCTTTCTCCTTTCTTCGTTTACACCACAAATGTAGTCCACTTGCGTTTTTTACCTCTTGGGGAATCCGAGTAGTAGGCCTAGTAAATTTTGTGACTCTTTTGTTGTATTGATTTTTTAGTCGATTCTTTTGTTTCTCCTTTTTTCTGAACTAAATCAGAGATTGAGTTGAATTCTATGCAAATTAGGTTGAATTTTTGTTTTTGTTGTTTGTTCTATTGCTGGAAGGGTTTCATTTGCGGATTCATTTGTGCAAATTGACTTAGAAGAAAAGAAGGGAAAATGTGACAAGAAAACATTGTAAAACCAAAGTTACTGCGTTCGGAAAAAAGAACAAATTGAAAAAAAAAAACAGAAAAATAAAATAAATACCTATTGTGGCCTATATAGAGGATTAGCCATGTCTAGGGTTTTATTTACGTCGATATTGTTATGAATAGCTGTTGTTCTGGTTTTTTAATTGATTTGTTTGAAAATAGATTATCGTGTCGTAAATAGGTTATTTTTAAAATGTTGTTTATGAAATATTCATACAATCCTAATCTGATCAGCTTTTTTCGAAAATATTCTTAAAAATTATAATTTAAATACACTTTAAATTTTCTTAAAAATGATTTAAAAATGTCACGCTTACTTACTTGATAGATCATTATAAATATTGATTTGATGAGCACCATCCCCTCAAATATATCCCTCATTTATGGTCGTATATAACTCAGTTTTATCGTATTTTAAATTCGGCTCAAAGGCGCGGAACTCCCTATTATACTTCAAGAGGTAGCTTCATATCTTTATTTGTAGCTATTGTATATAATTTTAAAATCGAATGAGAATTTTTTTGTAATACATTTCGCTCTGTAACAGAAGTTTTTCTTCTTTTTCTCCCTCGCAATGTAATAAACAAATTTTAGTCATAATATTTTGATGGGGTCCTCAAAGAAGATAAATCAACATATTAACGTTTTATCAGTGTATTCTCAATTTTACTCGTTTCTCATCACTAAAACCCGATATGTATTTCAATAAACTCAGTATACATTCCTTATAATGTAGAAATGTCCGATTATATTATATATATGGTCTGTTCCCGTACAGCAAGAATCTACTAGATTTTACTATTTTCTTCGATATCATAAAGGAAAATTCGCTATCGTAGTAAAAAATAGTAGATTCCTGCAGTACGGGAACAGACCAATAGTTATGCCAAATATGTCAAAAAACAAATTTCGATTACAAAATTTTTGAACCGGATATTGAAAAAATAAAACCTTTATTAGTCCGGTTCGATAAATTTAGCACGTTTGTTTTCTGGTAGTTTTATTATTTGAATATCCGGTTCAATAATGTAGAAGCTCGGTTCTTTTTTTCTCGATTTTTTTGTCCACGTTTTGATATAGTCTGCCACATAACGATACCGCCCAATATTCAATATTTTTTAAGTTTTTATCCACATTTTCTAACGAAAGGGCTCTAATCTGGCATTACGGGGTTTTGGAGGCTGGCAACCCTCTAATATAAAAAATTATCAATGGAGGTCCATGTTTTTGATATAAACGTCTTGCCCCATTTTTGGTATTTTGTGAAACCCTATAGGATGGTCCTGTCCTTTTTGATATTTAGAAGATATTAGCCGGATATTTTAATCGAAAAGGATTGAATTTGGCAATGAAAACGATATATGGGTCCATGTTTTTTTCGATACCTTCATAAATTAGTAATAACCTGTAAGGAAAGTAGTAAAGTCGGACGGGGCCGACTATATGATACCCTTCACCACTATGCATCCTATCAGACGGTGCAGTTTTGAAGGACCATTGGCTTCAAATTGGACCAATTAAATATGTAATTTTTATCTATATATGAACCGAAATAAGTCAAGCGACACATATACTATTCTGCAACCTATGCTAAATTGCATTTCAAACGGACAGATTTAGATTTTTTGTGTACAATAGGACAAAATTATATAAATTGGCCATATCTTGGGTACTTAAAATCGAACGAAAATAAATAACTAAATCTGAACCAATTTCAACGAAACTATCCATAAAAAAATTTCGTGTTAATCGGATAAACGTGTTTAGTTTGGTACATCTAAAACAAATATATATATATATATATATATATATTAGGTTGGGGAAAAAGAAATCTATTATTTTTATATGAACTATAGGACTTTATTTATTTGGGCCAAATATGCACCGTTTTGTTGCATGATTTGTTGCCATTTTAAAGGTAACTTCATAATGCCTCTTTTATAGAAGTCCTGTTCTCTATTTGCAAAAAACGCTACTAGTCGATTTTCACAATCCTCCCTAGATACCAAATTTGTATCATTAAAACAATTTTGCAATGCAAGAAAAATATAATAATCGCTTGGTGCCGGACTGTATGGCGCATGCATTAAAACTTCCCAACAATGCTCCCAAAGTTTCTGGCGCGTCACTGTAGATGTGTGTGGCTTAGCGTTGACCTGTTGGAACACGACACCTCTCCTGTTGACCAATTCTGGCCGTTTCCGGTCAATTGCTATCTCCAAACGGTCCAGTTATTGAGATCAGAATTTAGCGTTTGGCCATATGAAAGCAACTCATAATAAATAATCCCCTTCCAGTCTTACCAAATGCGTAGAAGAACCTTCCTTCCTGGCCAAACCAGTTCGTTAGTCCTGATTGGGCCACAGTTTGAGGTGCTTCACTGCTCTTTGACCACGATAGTTTTCGCACAGGGTTATCGTATGTGATAACCATGGGCAATGTTACGACTGCTAACATACCAGTCAATTTCGATAATTTTTCCGATTTGATCGACATTTTCGACTTGGATTTCTTATATATGGTAGTTGAATCTAAATCTGAACCGAGCTCTGCTAAATTTCATCTCATTTAGATCATAAATGCGACCAGTGCGGGCATGCATAGATCAAGAGGGACATATCAAGAGACAACGTCCTCACGTTAAGTAACTCAAGAGACAAGACGACATATTGCATAGATTTTAGCCAACCAAACGCCTGATACTCAAGCAAATATAGAAACTTTGGTGCTCCATTTACATAAAATCTGATGAAAATATATATGAGCGCTATATTGTTTTTGCAAAATAATCAGGCTTAATCCCAGTTTGTTGTTTTTATAAAAAACAACTATTTATTAGTGGGGAATGTAGGCATTGTCCGCCGAGGGGTAAGGCAGGTAAGACTATAGTTTCGGATCTCGCCACTGATCCTCATCAGTTCCCTTAGTTTTTTTTGGGATATTCTCCCCAGAAGCTATTAATAGCTTCATTACAAAAAACCTTTCAAACCCAAATGTCTCTTGTGACAATTCGAAGTTCTTACGTTACCAGCGATACGACCCCAATGAGAAGTTCGTTTCGTTGGCGCCTGACTTCGTGGTCAACAAGACATTTACAGACAACTACAATACATTTCCCACTGCTATGTCTCGTCACTTTGTGACGAATGCACATATCGTTGTTGTTGGCATTGCTAGTTAAAGCAATAAACCAAACAGTATGACCGTGCCTCGTCTACAACTTCAATAGTGTTTGGCGGGTTATTTGGGATACCATTTGTATTTTGTTTTTGGAAAATAGTCAGGCTTAATCCCAGTTTGTTGTTTTTATAAAAAAAAACAACAACTATTTATTAGTGGGGAATGTATGGCATTGTCCGCCGAGGGGTAAGGCAGGGAAAACTATAGTTGCGGATCTCGCCACTGATCCTCATCAGTTCCCTTAGTTTGTTGTTGGGATATTCTCCCCAGAAGCTATTAACTATTTCTTTACAAAAAAACTTTCAAACCCAAATGTCTCTTGTGACAATAAAGAAACGAACTTCTCATTGGGGTCGTATCGCTGGTAACGTAAGAACTTCGAATTGTCACAAGAGACATTTGGGTTTGAAAGGTTTTTTGTACAGAAGCTATTAATAGCTTCTGGGGAGAATATCCCAACAAACAACTAAGGGAACTGATGAGGATCAGTGGCGAGATCCGAAACTATAGTCTTCCCTGCCTTACCCCTCGGCGGACAATGCCATACATTCCCCACTAATAAATAGTTGTTTTTATATATATAAAAACAACAAGCTGGGATTAAGCCTGACTATTTTGCAAAAACAAAATACAAATGGTATCCCAAATAACCCGCCAAACACTATAAGCGCTATATCTAAATCTGAACCGATTTTCACGAAACTTTACACACATCATTCTAGACTTAATTAAGTACTCTATGTCAAATTTCGTGTAAATCGAAAGATATATATATATATATATAGCATTTCCACATTAAATGAAACCTTTTACAAATTAAATGAACCCTTTTCCAAATTAAATGAAACCTTTTCCAAATTAAATGAAACCTTTTCCAAATTAAATGAAACCTTTTCCACTTGAAATGAAACCTTTTACAAATAGAATGAAACCTTTTCCAATTGAAATGAAACCTTTTACAAATAGAATGAAACTTTTTCCAAATTAAATGAAACCTTTATTCTTATCTAAGGAAATATAATATTTGCACTAATTTTAAACCAATATTTGAAAATTAAAACAAAGAATATTAACAAATATAGTTGTATGGCTATGTAATTAACATAAATATTCTTTAATTCGGTGTGATTTCATTTAATATCTTTACTACATAAAACTAAATAAAAAGTAATACAAACTGGGGTATTTCTTGACATTTTAATAAATAAATATTTAAGAACAGGAATTGAATACCCGGTCCTAAATGCGAAATACATATTTGACTTAATAAATTGTTGATGAGAAGGTAACTGCTTATCTTAATGAAGGGGTTCCCGACCCGCAGCTTGTGGGATTTTCAAAACCATGTCCATAACGTAGTTAGAACAATCTTGCCGACTAAGCTTTTGAATACTTCGCTCGATTACATCAACAATGTTATGTTCCATTGAAACGTCACACAGCTCAGCTCTGGGACATAATTTTATTTTTGAAAATGCATTTTCAATTGGATTTAGCATTGGAGAATAAAGCGGTAAGAATTTAAGGTTGCATCTTTTGGATTCGATCAAATTTTTTATGTCATGTCGCTTGTGTTTTTGAGCGTTATTTTCCAACTCTGGATTGATTTTCTCAAAAAAAAATTCTATAAATAATTTAAATCTGTCTGCATTGACACTGGAATTAGAAACGATTGTGTGATGTACAACTCCCGCGTTGTTTATTGCTGCAATTATAGTGACATGACGACCTCTGACCGTAGGCAACACAATGTGTGCTCTTGTCCCTTGTCTTGAACGGGCTTGGGTTCTTCGTATGTGAAGATTAAATCCACACTCTTCAATAAATATTAATTTTTTGGAACCTTGAAGGAAAATAAGCGTGGAGGAAATAGAACTAAGTTGTTGACACCACAAGTTTTAAGTCTGATCGAGTTCTATATAGAAAGTCAACCTGGAATTACCCTCAAAGCCATAAAAACTAAACTGTTGAGAGAAAATGATATAAATATTTCCACAAGCTGCATAGAATATGGATTACGGAAATTAAAAATTACGTTTAAGATGACCTCTATTGAAATAGAACGAAAGAATGACTTCAGAACATTAGGCCTGAGACAAAAATATGCTCAAGACTTTACAAAATGGATACCCCAACAAGGTAAAAATTAATATTCATTGATGAGTGTGGATTTAATCTTCACATACGGAAATGATATAAATATTTCCACAAGCTGCATAGAATATGGATTACGGAAATTAAAAATTACGTTTAAGATGGCCTCTATTGAAATAGAACGAAAGAATGACTTCAGAACATTAGGCTTGAGACAAAAATATGCTCAAGACTTTACAAAATGGATACCCCAACAAGGTAAAAATTAATATTCATTGATGAGTGTGGATTTAATCTTCACATACGAAGAACCCAAGCCCGTTCAAGACAAGGAACAAGAGCACACATTGTGTTGCCTACGGTCAGAGGTCGTCATGTCACTATAATTGCAGCAATAAACAACGCGGGAGTTGTACATCACACAATCGTTTCTAATTCCAGTGTCAATGCAGACAGATTTAAATTATTTATAGAATTTTTTTTTTGAGAAAATCAATCCAGAGTTGGAAAATAACGCTCAAAAACACATGCGACATGACATAAAAAATTTGATCGAATCCAAAAGATGCAACCTTAAATTCTTACCTCTTTATTCTCCAATGCTAAATCCAATTGAAAATGCATTTTCAAAAATAAAATTATGTCCCAGAGCTGAGCTGTGTGACGTTTCAATGGAACATAACATTGTTGATGTAATCGAGCGAAGTATTCAAAAGCTTAGTCGGCAAGATTGTTCTAACTACGTTATGGACATGGTTTTGAAAATCCCACAAGCTGCGGGTCGGGAACCCCTTCATTAAGATAAGCAGTTACCTTATCATCAACAATTTATTAAGTCAAATATGTATTTCGCATTTAGGACCGGGTATTCAATTCCTGTTCTTAAATATTTATTTATTAAAATGTCAAGAAATACCCCAGTTTGTATTACTTTTTATTTAGTTTTATGTAGTAAAGATATTAAATGAAATCACACCGAATTAAAGAATATTTATGTTAATTACATAGCCATACAACTATATTTGTTAATATTCTTTGTTTTAATTTTCAAATATTGGTTTAAAATTAGTGCAAATATTATATTTCCTTAGATAAGAATAAAGGTTTCATTTAATTTGGAAAAAGTTTCATTCTATTTGTAAAAGGTTTCATTTCAAGTGGAAAAGGTTTCATTTAATTTGGAAAAGGTTTCATTTAATTTGGAAAAGGTTTCATTTAATTTGGAAAAGGGTTCATTTAATTTGTAAAAGGTTTCATTTAATGTGGAAATGCTATATATATATATAGGGACTTCGATGCATCATATATATGGGAGCTATATCTAAATCTGAAGCGATTTCAGTAAAACTTTCCTCACGTTAGGTTATATCAACTTCAGTACGTTGTGCAAAATATTGTGTCAATCGGTTTAACTTTGGGTTTTGGGTGCACCATTTACTTAAAATCGGGTGAAACTATATATGGGAGCTATATCTAAATCTGATCCGATTTAAACAAAACTTTACATACATTAATATGGACCTAGTTCAGTACCCTGTGCAAAATTGTGTGACAATTGTCTGTTACAAACATCTGCACAGAGACTTAATACCCTGTACCACTGTGTGGTGTTCGGCCGGTCCGAACTTTTTAATCAATCCACCATCAAATGTTCGGGTGCTTCCAAATGGTGGCCTATGTCATGGTAATTTTTTGACTCCCAATGAGAATAAAAAGATCCAAAATTCATTTTATGGAGGCCTCAAAAGTGGATGGATATCAATAATTTTTGGTATAGAGATTTACTACTTGACTCTGAAAAAATTAATATACACTCCACTTTATGGCGGGGGGTATACAAATTTTGGGTTGTGTTGGTCCTTATAACCCTAAATTGTCAATTTAAATATGAAGTTAAAGTTTGTCAACTATTTTGTTTTGTTTCGTAATTTTTGTGTCAGAATTAGTATTTTCGACTCAGTCCAAGATGACCCAGATCGGCTCCTGAAGGTTATTAATTTCTGGAGACGAATTAAGTGTTGGATATTTAGGTTTATTAAGGTTTTATTGATTCCGATTCTTGTTTTTATTCAGAGGCGGGTAGTATCACAGGCTCCAGATTTTGTACACACAATTATTCTGTTATTGTATTTTACAATGTTTTCAAAATAGTCAGCATTTCATGTATAGTCGATGGTTTAATTTTCTGTATAAATTTTTGAAATTATTTCTTGTTTAATTAGCTGGGTAAAATATTTAAATTGTCCGGAACTTTAAACAATTTATTTATATTATTTATTATATCACACACACAAATAATAATATTTATATTCACAAATAAAAAACCAACCGAAATTTGCTTAATTTTCACTTTTTCTATCCGAGAACCGAAACACAAATACACGAAACCGATAGTGGAACAAAACTAAATCTAAGCGCCGAATCAAAAACTGACCAGGGTCTTGGCTGTTGGCACAAAACAGCCTATGTAAGAGTAAATCCCAATATAATAATAAAAAACCAACTAAAGACAATTAATTGCTGTGGTTGGTATTGCTGTTGTTGTTGTTTTTAATTTTGCGTAACTACCACTAAAATGTTGTTTGCATTGTTGTTTTTAATCGTTATTCTGATATAAAAAAATAAAATAGTTTTATCGAAAAAACACGGTTAATTTTCCAATGATTTTTCACACACAGAAGACCGCAGCCGGCCACACTAAAAAGGGTGCTCAAACCGAATGAGTGAAAACACACACAAAATTTGACTGATTGAAAAGTTCCGCACAATCAACCACCCAGCGTCGTCAACAACCGTCGTTAAGCACGCTCGCTCGCTACTAAAAAGCCAATCATTAAAACTAATTAGAAATAACCGTTTTACAATTTTGGCCCAAAACAAGAAGGGCTTAAAGTAAACAAAGATACAGTGGGTCAAAGGAAAAGAACTTTTTCATAAATACCTGACATGGGAAGGCCCTCGAAAGATATTTCTTAAACATCCAAGCCTTTGGGAAGGTCCTCGAAAAATATTTTTTTAAACACCCAAGCCCTGGGAAGGTCCTCGAAAAATATTTTTTCTAAATCCACGCCTTGGGAAGGCCATCGAAAAATATTTGTTCTAAATCTACGGCCATCGAAAAATATTTTTTTCTAAATCCACGCCTTGGGAAGGTCCTCGAAAATAATATTTTTTAAATCCACGCCTTGGGAGTTCCTCGAAAAATATATATTTTTTTAAATCCACGCCTTAGGGAGGTCCACGAAAAATATTTTTTTTTTAAATCCACGCCTTAGGGAGGTCCACGAAAAAAAAAATTTTAAACATCCAAGCCTTTGGGAAGGTCCTCGAAAAATACTTTTTTTAAACATCCAAGCTTTTGGGAAGGTCCTCGAAACAAATTTTTTTTTTAATCCACGACTTAGGAAGGTCCACGAAAAAAATTTTTTTTAAACATCCAAGCCTTTGGGAAGGTCCTCGAAAAATACTTTTTTTTAAACATCCAAGCTTTTGGGAAGGTCCTCGAAAAATATTTTTTCTAAATCCACGCCATAGGAAGGCCATCGAAAAATATTTTTTTCTAAATCCACGCCTTGGGAAGGTCCTCGAAAAAAATTTTTTTAAATACACGCCTTGGGAGTTCCTCGAAAAATATATTTTTTTTAAATCCACGCCTTGGGAAGGTCTTCAAAAAATATATTTTTTACATCCACGCCTTGCGAAGGTTCTCGAAAAATATTTTTTTAAATCCACGCCTTGCGAAGGTCTACGAAAAATATTTTTTTTTTAAACATCCAAGCCTTTGGGAAGGTCCTCGAAAAATATATATTTTTTTTAAATCCACGCCTGGGGAAGGTCCTTGAAATATATTTTTTTAATCCACGCCTTGGGAAGGTGGCCAAACATATTTTTTAATAAATCCTTAGGGAGGTCCCCAAAATTATTCTTTAAAAAATTCACGGCATAAAAAATATTTTGTAAAAATCCACGCCTTGTTTTGTTCTCAAAAAAATATTTTTATAAAAATCCAAGCCTTGTGTTAGTGCTTCAAAAGAATATTTAAAAAAATTCACGCATTGTGTCGATCCTTGAAAAAAATATGCATTCAAAATCCACCCTTTTATGGCCCTTGAGCCACTGTAAAAAGACTTTACTTAGGCACATTATTGCAACACCAAAGAAAAAAAAAACTACCCCTAAAATGAAATGAAGAAATGCATTCACTTTGGTTCACGACACACACACACACACACACACTATCTGCCTCACACTTTACACCTGTAGTTTTAGACAATCTGTCACAGAAAAAAAATGTGAAACGCCGATACTAACAACACCACTCGCAACTAACTTCCCTACTAACGGAAGGGTCAACACATGGCCAGTTGGTGGATTTGGTTCGTGCACACACACACACTTGTCGACACTTTCTTACCCTCAACCCCTAACCAGCCAGCTGGGGGAGTCAAGTAATCAAAAATAAAAAAAAACGACCGGTCACCAAAAAATTACCGGTGTGTTGTTATGACAACATGGGTTAATGGAATCTAGGCATGTTTTGTTGTAGCCGTGTTGTTGTTTTTGTAGTTTTGTTGTGAGTTATTCTTGTGAATGAAAATCCACTCAATATTCGTTTCGAATTTAACTCATTGTTATCAGCCGCCCGCCGTTTTCTTCACGGTAGTTTGCAAATTACCAAATGCCGTACATAGACAAAAAACATTAGCATGGGATTTCAATGAGACAGAACCGATGACCTTTGTATCGAATTCAAAGTTTTTTTTATGTTTTTGGTTTTATGCAAAATAAATCGATAATTAATATTGTTGTTGCTGTTTTATAACTAACAGTGAAATGTGGTTAACGTGTTGTAGGAGTTCGTATTCGCAATTTTACGCTTACTGTTACGGTTCGAATGCTGATGATCTAATGTCGGTAATGTTTGGTCCCATATCCGGGGGAAATGATAAATTCTTACTTTTCGGTGTCCTATTTTGTCTTGTGTCTCTGTGTATTTGTTTGTAAAATGCAAATTGAAACAAATTTTAAGGACATACATAGAATCAGATTCTGTAAAAAATTCTGAAATTATATATTTTTATACCCTTCACCACTCTGTCTGTATTATGTCTTTGTGTATATGTTTGTAACAGGCAAAATAATCGAGATAGACCTTTGGTTCCTTTTGAGAATATGTACAGAATCACTTTCTGAGTCGATTTATGCATGTCCATCCGTCTGTCTGTCGATGTTAAATTGTAAAAAAAGTACAGGTCGCATTTATAATCCGAAATGGATGAAATTTGGCATAGGCCACTTATTTGGCCCAAGGACGAACCCTATTGAAATTGGGAAAAATCGGTTCAGATTTAGATATAGCTCCCATATATATTTTTGTCCGATTTAATGTAAACGGTCCTTATATATCTTTCGATTTGCACGAAATTTGACACAGCGTAATTAATTAGGTCTAGAATGATGTGTGTCAAGTTTCCTGAAAATCGGTTCAGATTTGGATATAGCTCCCGTATATTTTTTCGTCCGATTTAAGGTAAATGGAGTACCAATATATCTTTCGATTTGCATAAAATTTGGCACAGCGTAATGAATTAGGTCTAGAATGATGTGTGTCAAGTTTCTTGAAAATCGGTTCAGATTTGGGTATAGCTCCCATAAATATTTTCGACCGATTTAATGTAAATGGTGTACCAAAGTCTCTACATATACTTCGATTTGCACGAAATTTAGCATAGCGTACTGAATTAAGTCTAGAACGATGTGTGTTAAATTTTGTGAAAATCGGTTCAGATTTAGATATAGCTCCCATATATATTTTTGTCTGATTTAACGTAAAAGGAGCACCAAAGTCCCTATATATTTTTCGATTTGCATGAAATTTGGTATAGCCTACTGAATTAGGTCTAGAATGATGTGTGCTAAGTTTCCTGAAAATCGGTTCAGATTTAGATATAGCTCCCATATATAGTTTCGCCCGATTTTAGGTAAATGGTGCACCAGAGTCCCTGAAAGTCATTTGATTTGCACGAATTGTGGCATAGCGTATTGAATTACGTCTAAAATGGCATGTGCTAAGTTTCGAGAAAATCGGGTCAGATTTAGATATAGCTTACATATATAGTTTCGCCCGATTTAGGTAAATGGCATGCATTTTGGTATAGCGTACTAAATTAAGTCTAGAATGATGTCTGCTAAGTTTCGTGAAAATCCATACATAGTTTCGTCCGATTTTAAGTAAATGGTGCTCCAAAGTCTCTGAAAATCATTCTGAGTCGATCCATACATGCGTGTCCGTCTGTCCATTATAATTTGTAAATATCATACAGGCCACAGTTATGGACAATCGTCACGAAATTTTGCATATAGGACGGGTTCTGACCAAAGAAGACCCCTGTTGGTCGGTTAATATTTACAGGATGAAATGGACCAACAAGAAAGACGCCGCAGAGGAGCTGTTGGCCTGTAATCGACCACAAGAGTGCAAATATAGCGATATATTGTCCAGGCGCGAAATATTGATTGGATACTAAAGTCAGCTTTGCCGTCCTCAGTCGATTGAATCTTGTGGCAGTCCCCTTTAACTTTGGCTCAGCTTTTGCATCAGACGAGGGGAACTTTTTTTGAGGAAGTGGAAACAAGGTTCCCGTTGGCGTATCTTTCTGGGCATTCTTCTGCAGTTTGTTTTGTTTCCCGGTTCAATCTAATCAGTTCGAACCTCTGGGCCCCAATCAGTTGAACGACAATATCCTTGCTCACTTCTTCTACCATACTGATAGAATGTATGGTATGGGATATGGGATATATCGGTACCTCATAATATTTGCCATTTTAATGCCTTTGTGCAAGTTTTCCACCTGGTATTTTGGGGTTCTTACTAGGCAGAAAATCTTCTGTTTAAGGGAACCCCCCATTCTCGATTTTAATTTTTCAAGATTTTCAATGGGCTGGTAAATCAATACCAATGCTTGTTAAGGTTTGTAACTTTGCACATATATATTTGAAGATTTAAAAAAGAAGAAAAATAACTTACAAAAAATGTTTGTTGTTTTTTTGTAATTAAAAAGAAGTCCTTATTTTTGATGGCGGGCATGATAACTCCTCACTGGAACATCGGAATCTGAAAATTCCAACGGTGTTAGAAAGAGTACATGTCTGGCTTTCGTATACGTGAACTAGGATTATTGACTTCGCTCTAAAATTAACAAAATGGCGGACCTTTGAAAAAATATTTTTGGAAAATCGCCGATTTTTGACCAAAAACCAAGTTAAAAAATAAGGAAGATCTTCACCGATTGGCTTTATCGTAGTTCATACGATAGCTATACGCCCACAGAGAAACGTGTAAAAATTTGGAATCGATTGGGTTATTAGTTTTCGAGTTATCGTGCCCGCCATTCACAAAAGAGAAAAACGCGTTTAAAGTTGGAGAAGCCCTTTAGCCGTCACTTGATGCTGACACAATAAATCGGCTATATCTCCAAGAGTTCTTGAGATTTTCACTTGATATTTTGTAGAGATATTCTTGAATTAGTGTAGATTCGAATTAAATTAAAAAAAAATTTGACTCCGTATGTATCCCTATATCACGGTATGTACTAAATTTCGGTATTTTGAAGCATCGGGATGGTCATTGAGTAGAAAATCTCCTTACCAAAAATGTTGGCTCTTTCTGGGTCGCCTCTTTATGGTTCCACCCCAATATTAGGTATTTTGGGGAATGTGGGTACATTTTTCAACACACACATTATTTTTTTTTCAGTTTCTAGTGGGGTTTGAAATCTTCCAACCACAAATTATCAATATCGATTTACGTTTTTGTATAGCACCCATATATAATGATACCATCCCATTTCGTAGGGCAGCAAGTTTTCCATGAGTGAACTGACTATAATAATGTTGAATTATCATTGGATAGCAAATATTCCTACCAAAAAATCTCGATATCGGCTCACTTTGAGGATAGTCTCCATATAACAGTACTCCCATTATTCGGTACTTTGAGGAGTTTGGGCATAAATTCAACCAAATTCACTATAGTTTTAGAAATATACCCTTGATTAATTTGGAATTCTCATTATATAGCAAACCGTTCTACCTAAAATTAATAATATTGATCTACTTTTTACGATAGCCCTCCTATAGCAACACCCCTTTTTATTCGATATTTTGGGCACGTTTTTAAACCGAATTGGCTTTAATTTGGTTCTCATTAATAGCTTTCCAAAAAAAAAAAAAAATACCATGACATAGCCCGTCGTTTACGAAGTTTCCGAACGATTACATTTATATGAAATGTCCTCCTCATGGTAGATCTTACAAAAATTCGGCCCAGCCAAACTTAACGACGATTTTACTTGCTAGACATAAAATATTGTTTATTAAATAACTAAATAATTCCAATTTTAAAAGTAACCCCGAATCTCATATTCTAATACAATTGTTTTAAAAATAAACACTCAATTCAATAAAGGTTAAGTCAACAGCATAATAATACAGCCACTTAGGTTCCATAATTTCAAGGGTAGGTATTGATTTCTAGTCTTTTGTCAATAAAAAAGGTCAAAAAGCGAACAATTTACTACTGCCACGAAATGCAACAACTCTAATTCGGAACATAAATTGACCCCATGTTAAATATTGTCTTAGTATTAAGTTTGGGTATCATTCCGCTCGCTTCGGTTTTGGGTTTTATTTACTTCTTAATATTGTTGTTTTTGTTGGCATGTTGTTGTGCTAAACAAGGTTAACAATATTTAAGAAGAACTTTTTGAGCCATGTGCCGTACAAATGTCCATTAATGTTTTACGCTCGAATGAATATTTGCAGCAGAAGCAGAAATGGAACTGCAGGATATTAAATTACCTACTTGGTACGCTTTGTCAAGTGGTGGCAAAAAGACCGGCTACGCATAGAACGGTTGTCTTTTCGATATTGTTATGAGTATTTAAAATGATATGCTAACAAATTTTGGGTTCGGGTTTGAGTTACAAAGCCGAACATAAAATGGCACGTGCAGTAAAAATAGTTCGCATGGTGTAAACAATAAATGTGGGCTTTCGGAACAAAAACAGAAAATTAAGTCAAGAATTTTGTTGCCAACGAGGTAATGGATGGATTCTTATGAAGTTGTTATTTCTTATGTAAGAGAATGAGATTTTTTCAGATGATTTCGATTTCATTTTATATTGAAACACTTTTAAGGAACATTCCAAACATTTGTTTCTTAACGGCAAATTAAAATTGAAAAGGGTTTTAGGTGACATTTTTTTAATTTACATAAAATTTAATTGAAAGAAATCCTTTGGAAGGTCCTTAAATAATATTATTATTTAAAGAAATCCTGAGAAAGTCCTGGAAAGGTGTCAAAAAATATTCTTTAAAAAATATCGAATGATTTTCAGAGACTTTGGTGCACCATTTACCTAAAATCGGACGAAACTATGTATGAAAGCTATATCTAAATCTGAACCGATTTTCACGAAACTTAGCACGCATCATTCTACACTTAATTTAGTACGGTATACCAATATTCATGCCAATCAAAAGATTATCAGGGACTTTGGTGCACCATTTACATAAAATCGGACAAAACTATATATGGAAGCTATACCTAATTCTGAATTGATTTTCAGGAAACTTAGCACACGTCATTCTAGACTTAATTCAATACGCTACGCCAAAATTCGTGCAAATTCCTGCAAATCGAAAGATATAAAGTTCCTATGCACCATTTACATAAAATCGGACAAAACTATATATGGAAGCTATATCTAAATCTGAACCGATTTTCACGAAACTTGGCACACATCGTTCTAGACTCAATTCAGTATCCTGTACCAAATTTCGTGCATATCGAGTAATATATACGGACTTTGGTGCACAATTTATATAAAATCGGAGAAAACTATATATGGGAGCTATATCTAAATCTGAACCGATTTTCACGAAACTCTGCGCACGTCATTCTGGACCTAATTCAGTACTCTGTACCAAATTTCATCCAAATTGAGATATATATAGTAACTTCAGTACGTTGTGCAAATTTTGTCCCAATCGGCTTAACTTTGGGTCTTTGGTATCCAATTTACCTTAAATCGGCCGAAAATTTGTATGGGAGCTATATCTAAATCTAAACCGATTTTGACGAAACTTATCTCACATCATTCTAGGCCTAATTCAGTACTCCGTGCCAAATTTCGTGTAAATCGAAAGGTATATAGGGACTTTTATGTACTTTTTACCTTAAATCGGACGCAATAATGGCCCGAACATCGTGAAATTTTGCATGGAGAAGGGGATTGGGCCAAAGAATAAGCATGCCTGTTTTGATAAAGAAAAAACAAAATTTGTATTCTATAGCGTATTTACCCCTGAAGGACATATACCCGAGAAGTTGATATTATATCCAAGAGGAGTGGTTGACCTTTAAAGTAATACCAATTATATTGTTGTTTGTGCTCGGATGTGGGAGTTACACCTAAATATTTACAGGTATCTCCGTATTCGTATGCTATGTAGTAACCAATTATCTCTCTAGAGAGCGGAACTATAGCACTGATCGCTTTGAAATTTTCCATGAGGTTCCAGTTATGATTAAGGACAACGCCTATAATTTTCTGTGATGATCAGATAATAATTTTGGAATGAAGTGAACCGAAAACTTAATTTTTTGTATTATTTTAAAGGGAATCTGAACAACAGCTGTACTGAATACTCGTAATATTCGGAAAATATGTCAGTGTAAGGATAAATTGAGTTCCGTTGTAGTTGTGTATGGTATCGTATGGTCGGCCCCGTCCGACTATACTGCTCTGCTCACTGGTTTACAATTTAATATGGTCAGACATACAGTTATTATTTCTTGTAAAATATTTTTTCTAATTATCCACACCTCTGTAGAACTTTGAAAAAATATTTTTTTATTCTAGTCTGGTGTTCCGTTCATTTAAAATCACTTTCATATTCAGTTTTTAAATTTTGAAAAAACTTCTATAGAATTTTTAACATATTTTATAAATATATTTTTATAAAAAGAAGAAACCCGAACCCATTTTCTCCCAACTACTATCTCAACAAAAAACGTAATGGTACGCCAAAGATCTCGCCGCACAATTGAAGAAGTCTATGGAACAAAATTTGAGACACCAAAACCCTCATCTGCCAATAATGCCAAAAATCCCGGATATCAAACCAATGTTCATGATCACGGTTATATTATTAATTCAAATACTCCCTATTATACGACTCCGGCTCTAGCCGCCCCACAATCCTCTCTAACCAGTAATGGGGCATTAAATACTTCGAGACGTAAAACCACAGCAACAACAACAACGGCTCGTAATAATGGAAAGCTGCCAACTGGTGGTGGTACATCCCACAAGACTGGTAGTAGCAAAGAAAAAGAGGATATTAGTAAGGATTTCAACACTACGAAAATGAAAACATCTCGTGCTGGTCATGAAATTGGCCATGAGAAGTCTTCATATGTTGGGACTGGTGTCAATCAATATCATGACAATAAGACCTATAGGCCGTATAATGAACTTAACAAGGATGTAGCCAAATGTGCGTGGATTTTTTTTAGAAATTATATCGGAATTATTGAATCAGCCAAATAGGCGTGGATTTTTCAAAGATTGACCGCTTTCAAGGGGAATTGAAGAACACCAATGATTTTTGAAGAAGATACGTATGGAGTTGAGTAATAGCCAAATAGGCGTGGATTTTTTAAAAAATATTTTTTTCAGCCAAATAGGCGTGGATTTTTAAAAGAATATTCCTTTAAAGACAAACAGCCAAATAGGCCTGAATTTTTAAAAGAATATTTTTTTCAAAGACCCACAGCCAAATAGGCGTGGATTTTTAAGGGAATATTTTTTTCAAAGACCCACAGCCAAATAGGCGTGGATTTTTAAAAGAATATTTTTTTCAAAGACCCACAGCCAAATAGGCGTGGATTTTTAAAAGAATATTTTTTTCAAAGACCCACAGCCAAATAGGCGTGGATTTTTAAAAGAATATTTTTTTCAAAGACCCACAGCCAAATAGGCGTGGATTTTTAAAAGAATATTTTTTTCAAAGACCCACAGCCAAATAGGCGTGGATTTTTAAAACAATATATTTTTTAAAGACCCACAGCCAAATAGGAGTGGCTTTTTAAAAGAATATTTTATTTTTTAGGCGTGGATTTTTAAAACAATATATTTTTTAAAGACCCACAGCCAAATAGGAGTGGCTTTTTAAAAGAATATTTTTTTCAAAGACCCACAGCCAAATAGGCGTGGATTCTTAAAAGAATATTTTTTTCAAAGACCCACAGCCAAATAGGCGTGGATTTTTAAAAGAATATTTTTTAAAGAATTTTTTTTATATTGACCCACAGCCAAATAGGCGTGGATTTTTAAAAAAAATTAAAGAATCTCGTCAGCCAAATAGGCGTGGATTTTTAAAAAAAATTAAAGAATCTCGTCAGCCAAATAGGCGTGAATTTTTCAAGAATATCTTCTCAAGGACTATCTGCCAAATAGGCGTGGATTTTTAACACATATCTTCTCAAGGACTATCTGCCAAATAGGCGTGGATTTTTAAAGAATTTTTTTTCATATTGAACCTTTAGGCGTGGATTTTTAAAGAATTTTATATTGAACCTCACAGCCAAATAGGCGTGGATTTTTAAAGAATATTTTTTTGAAAGACCTACAGCCAAATAGGCGTGGATTTTTAAAGAATATTTTTTTCAAAGACCCACAGCCAAATAGGCGTGGATTTTTAAAGAATTTTTTTTTCAACCTCACAGCCAAATAGGCGTGGATTTTTAACACATATCTTCTCAAGGACTCGTCAGCCAAATAGGCGTGGATTTTTAAAGAATTTTATATCGAACCTCGTCAGCCAAATAGGCGTGGATTTTTAAAAAAAATTAAAGAATCTCGTCAGCCAAATAGGCGTGGATTTTTAAAGAATTTTTTAAAGAACCTCAACAGCCAAATAGGCGTGGATTTTTAAAGAATATTTTATTCAAGGATCTACAGCCAAATAGGCGTGGATTTTTAAAGAATATTTTTATGAGCTGCCAAATGGGCGTGGATTTTTAAAGAATTTTTTTCAAGGACAATGAAGTGTGGATTTTTAAGAATTTTTATTCAAGGACAATGAAGTGTGGATTTTTAAAGAATTTTTATTCAAGGACAATGAAGCGTGGATTTTTAAAGAATTTTTATTGAAGACCTCACTGCCAAATAGGTGTGGATTTTTAAAGAATATTTTTCTGAGCTGCCAAATGGGCGTGGATTTTTTAAGAATATTTTTCAGAGGTCCAGCTGCCAAATAGGCGTGGATTTTTAAAAATTTTAATATTTTTTTCATCACAGCCAAATAGGCGTGGATTTTTAAAGAATTTTATATTGAACCTCACAGCCAAATAGGCGTGGATTTTTAAAAGAATATTTTTTTCAAAGACCCACAGCCAAATAGGCGTGGATTTTTAAAAGAATATTTTTGTCAAAGACCCACAGCCAAATAGGCGTGGATTTTTAAAAGAATATTTTTTTTAAAGAAGACCCACAGCCAAATAGGCGTGGATTTTTAAAAGAATATTTTTTTCAAAGACCCACAGCCAAATAGGCGTGGATTTTTAAAAGAATATTTTTTTCATAGACCCACAGCCAAATAGGCGTGGATTTTTAAAGAATATTTTTTTCAAAGGACCAATAGCCAAATAGGCGTGGATTTTTAAAGAATATTTTTTTCAAAGGACCAATAGCCAAATAGGCGTGGATTTTTAAAGAATATTTTTTTCAAAGGCTAAACAAGGCACGGATTTTTTAAAGAATTTTTTTTTGAAAGACCCACAGCCAAATAAGCGTGGATTTTTAAAGAATTTTTTTCAAGGATACCGGTGTCGATTCAGCTTTCAAATAGTCTGTACCTTTCCAGAAATTGTACACTACGGCGAGGAGAATTCTCGTCACTTTCGTTACCTTTGCATGAAATCGGAATATGACAAAATGTTCTATCAGCATCAGACAATGATGTCGGCAACTGCCCTGCCATCCAATAACCATTCAACGAAACACAACAAACGTATGAGTCCACGTCAATCAAAACCCTCACCAAATCAAAGTCCAACTTCTTCAGAAAATGATGTCCTACTAGCTCCATGTACGTGTCGTAGTACCATGAATAATAAAACTCCGCAAAAAATCTCCACAAAGGATCCACAAAAATCCTTATCAAATGAACGAACCGCATCTGACATTTGTGAAAAGTCATCAGATGTTGGTTTGCGTGAAATTCTCGATCAGTTGCAACGATTTTTCATGGAAATGAAGGAGTTAAAACAATGTCCCAACACTTCGACTCGAGGGAAATCGGATATGACGTTAAGAAATTATAACTCTGGTGGCAGTACTGGTAACGGTGCTGCTGTTGGTTCGTGTACTGGTGCCGCTGGGGATGTTATGGCCAGTTATCGTCGCGAAAAGGCTATACGCATAAACAAGGAACTATTTCACGGCGGCTTTGACGATGATGATTTTGAAATGAGTTCGGATAGTATATCACCTCGTAGTGTTGACAATTTAGACATTCCTCAACAATATGGCGGTATGACGGTAAGGACTTCTAGTACAACAAGGACGCAGCATATGTCTGGAGGTGGTGGAGGAGATGGCGGTGATGCTTCTTAAATTTAAAACAACGGCGTGAACGTGCATGTTATGATTTAAAAACAAAATTTTAAAATTGTATACTATCCAGTCCCGATATTTCCACATGTACCAATATAGATATTTCGAAACATAAATTTATTGGCCTTTCGAATTTGAATATTAAAATAAGGTTCTTTCTGAAGGGCTCCTGGATTTGTAAGGATAACAATATTTTTTTTTTCAAGAATAATCCTAGAATTTTTTAAGGCGTGGATTTCTGAAGTAATAAGTTTAAGGGCCTTCCCAAGGCGTGGATTTATTAAAGAATATTTTTGAACACCTTCCCTCCAAGGCCTGGATTTATTAAAGAATGTTTTAAGGCCTTTCTCAAGGTATGGATTTATTAAGGAATATTTTTAAAGGCCTTACCAAGGCGTGAATTTTTTAAAAAGTATTTTTTCAATGACCAGCCAAGTCGTGGATTTTTTGAAAAAATATTTTTGCAATGACCAGCCAAGGTGTGGATTTTTTAAAAAAATATTATTTCAATGACCAGCCAAGGCGTGGATTTTTTAAAAAAATATTATTTCAATGACCAGCCAAGGCGTGGATTTTTTAAAAAAATATTATTTCAATGACCAGCCAAGGCGTGGATTTAAAAAAAAAATATTATTTCAGTGACCAGCCAAGGCGTGGATTTTTTAAAAAAAATATATTATTTCAATGACCAGCCAAGGCGTGGATTTTCAAAAAAAATATTTCAATGACCAGCCAAGGCGTGGATTTTTTAAAAAAAATATTATTTCAATGACCAGCCAAGGCGTGGATTTTAAAAAAATATATTATTTCAATGACCAGCCAAGGCGTGGGTTTTTTAAAAAATATTTCAATGACCAGCCAAGGCGTGGATTTTTTAAAAAAATATTATTTCAATGTCCAGCCAAGGCGTGGATTTTTTAAACATCCAGCCAAGGCGTGGATTTTTTAAACATCCAGCCAAGGCGTGGATTTTTTAAACATCCAGCCAAGGCGTGGATTTTTTAAAAAAATATTATTTCAATGACCAGCCAAGGCGTCGATTTTTTAAAAAAAATATTATTTCAATGATATATTTTCACCACACTGTGGTACAGGGTATTATGTCTTTGTGCATATGTTTGTAACAGGCAAAAGGAAACGAGATAGACACATGGTTCCTTTTGAGAATATGCATAGATTCACTTTCCACTTCACTTTCTGAGTCGATTTATGCCTGTCTGTCCGTCTGTCTGTCCTTGTTAAATTGTAAACAAAATACAGGTCGCATTTATGATCCGAATGGATGAAATTTGGCACAGGTCACTTATTTGGCCCAAGGACGAACCCTATTGAAATTGGAGAAAATCGGTTCAGATTTAGATATAGCTCCCATATATAGTTTCGTCCGATTTTTAGTAAATGGTGTACCAAAGCTCCAAAATATGGCCTATGGACACAAAATTTTGCAAAACGTACAGAAGTTAGTATAACATACTGTGTGCCACGTTTCGCTGAAATCGGTTCAGATTTAGATATAGCTCCCATATATACTTTCATCCGATTTTCAGTAAATGGTGTACCAAAGCTCCAACATATGGCCGATTGGCACAAAATTTTGCAAAACCTTCTGTAGTTAGTATAACCAACGGTGTGGAGAGTTTCGCTGAAATCGATTCAGATTTAGATATAGCTCCCATATATAGTTTCATCCGATTTAATGTATATGGTGTACCGAAGCCCCTATGTATCTTTAGATTTGCACGAAATTTGGCATAGTGTAGTAGATTGAGTCTAGACTGATGTGTGTAAAATTTCTTGAAAATCGGTTCAGATTTATGTATAGCTCTCATATATATTTTCGACCGATTTAATATAAATGGTATACTAAAGCCCCTATATGTATCAATTTGCACGAAATTTGGCATAGCGAACTGAATTAAGTCTACAATGATGTGTGTTAAGTTTCCTGAAAATCAGTTCAGATTTAGATATAGCTCCCATATACATTTTCGTCCGATTTAATGTAAATGGTGCATCAAAGTCGCTATATGTCCCTCGATTTGCCCTAAATTTGGCATAGCGTACTGAAATAAGCCTACAATGGTGTGTGCTAAGTTTCTTGAAAATCGGTTCAGATTTATATATAGCTCCCATATATATTTTCGTCCGATTTAAGGTAAATGGTGTACCAAAGTCCCTACATATCTTTCGATTTGCACGAAATTTGGCATGCGTAATTAATTTGGTCAAGAACGAGGTGTGTTAAGTTTCCTGAAAATCGGCCCAGATTTAGATATAGCTCCCATATATAGTTTCGTCCGATTTTCAGTAAATGGTGTACCAAAGCTCCAAAATATGGCCTTTTGACATACAATTTTAGACAACGTACTGAAGTTAGTATAACCAACGGTGTGGAAAGTTTCGCTGAAATCGGTTCAGGTTTAGATATAACTCCCATATATAGTTTTATCCTATTTTCAGTAAATGGGGCACACAAAACTCCAAAATATGGCCACTTGGCACAGAATTTTGCAGAACGTACTGAAGTTACTGTAACATAACGTTTTATTGAAATCGGTTCAGATTTTGATATAGCTCCCATATAGAGTTTCGTCCGATTTTCAGTAAGTGGTGTACCAAAGCTCCAACATATGGCCGATTGGCACAGAATTTTGCACAACGTTCTGAAGTTAGTGTAACCAACAGTGTGGAGAGTTTCGCTGAAATCGATTCAGATTTAGATACAGCTCCCATATATAGTTTCATCCGATTTTCAGTAAATGGGGCTCCAATATATGGCCGATTGACACAAAAATTTGCAGAACGTACTGAAGTTACTGTACCATAACGTGTATCACGTTTTATTGAAATCGGTTCGGATTTTCGTCCGATTTTCAGTAAATGGAACACCAGAGCTCCAACATATGGCCGATTGACACAAAATTTTGCACAACGTTCTGATGTTAGTGTAACCTACGGTGAGTTAAGTTTCCTGAAAATCGGTTTAGATTTAGATATAGCTCCCATATATATTTTCGTCGGATTTAATATATATGGTGTACCAAAGTCCCTATATATGTTTCGATTTGCACGAAATTTGGCATAGCGAACTGAATTGAGTCTAGAATGATGTGTGTTAAGTTTCCTGAAAATGAAAAGTCTACAATGATGTGTGCTAAGTTTCCTTAAAATCGGTTCAGATTTAGATATAGCTACCATATATATTTTCGTCCGATTTAATATAAACGGTATACCACAATCCCTATGTGTATCGATTTGCACGAAATTTGGCATAGCGTACTGAATTGAGTCTAGAATGATGTGTGTAAAATTTCTTCAAAATCGATTCAGATTTAGATATAGATATAGCTTCCACATTTATTTTCATTCGATTTTATGTAAATGGTGCACCAAACTCCTCATGTTTGTAATATTCACATGAAATTTTGAACAACGTATAAAATTTAGCATAGAATGACGTAATTGCGTTCTGTAAAAGTTCAGATATAGTCCATATAAATTTCCGACCGAGTTTGTGTTAATTGGGCTCCAAATATTCAACGGGTGTCCGATTGATATTTTTTTGAAATCGATTTACATACTTTTGTCCCACTGTAACAAACGAATGGCATGTTTATGGATTGATCTAAGTCGGTTCACTTTTAGATAAAGGTCCTTCTGTTAGGATGCATCTCTTTAATATACCCATAGTGGTGAAGGGTATCATATAGTCGGCCCCGAGCGACTTGACTACTTTCCTTACTGGTTTTCAATAGTTTTTCAAAGTAAAGGTGGTGTTTTAAAAAATATTTTTTTTTTTTTTTTGAATAGATGTGATGTTTTTAAAAAAATATTTTTTTCAAAGTAGGCGTGGCTTTTAATTTTTTTTGTAAATTCATATTATAATTTATTTCAAAAACACTGTCCTCTTATTGACAAATTTCATGGTAAAACCTAATTTGTCACGACTCTATGTCATTTAACACCCAGCAAATCCCCACCCACATTAGCGACCATTGTGTTTGAGAGCGAGAGATCATTTAAATTTGTTTTGAAGTATCTGTCGTACAACTAACAAATCACACATCAAACATGTTAGGCGGCCTGTCTGGTGAGTGTGTTCGCAAGCAAATGATAAAGTATCGTCTTATTTGCAGAAACAAAAACAGAAAAAAAAATTGAAAAAAAACAAGCACACACTTTTTAGGTGACTGCATAAATTTCAATGGAATTGGTGTTGGATCATGACGTTGGCAGCGTGTGCTCACATTCTGGCGGCATACACAGGAGGGTCCATGCCACACACAAAAAACGAATCATTCAATGACAATTAGTTGGAATTGTTGGCTCTACAAACGTATTTGGTGTTATTTTGGCGACAAATGGCAACTGAATTGGTGGGCGACTGCCGACACACTGACACTTTGTCTGCCTGCCACTGGTGTTACTACTTGGCCGAGGACATAAATCATTTTGCAGCCACAGACAAAGACGAAGACAATGAACACCATGAAGATGGAAAAAAGGTGTACTTCATATGTCAACCAAATTCATGGAAGAACATCAAGATTTAAATTTCGATGGTGTGTGTGTACAGCCATCTTCTCAAGGCTGGCATTAACTGCAAATAGAAATATTATGGTATAAGGGTATGGTTCTTCTTCTACAGCTCAAATTCATATTGATTAGTTCTTTGAAAGTTGATAAAAATAAACAAATGTAAATTCGATAATAAATTCAAGGTCAATGAAAAAATTTGAATTCAATGAATTTCGCTAATGAAGGTATCAACGCAAAAAAACAAGGTTTACCCCAAGGTAATTATTAGCAATTTTCAAATACACTTTTCAAGGCTGGATTTATAAAAATATTTGTTCAAGTGGGTTTTGAAAGACGTGGATTTGTAATAAATATTTTTTCAACGAACATCCATCCAAAGAACAAACAGAACGGGTTTTCCATAAGCCGAGCTTAAAAAAGATTTCGATGCGCGTTGGTATTGTGCGCACCAATTTGGGAGAGGCTCCCTTTTATATGCCTTTTGAGCTGGGGCATTCTCATTCATTCGCACAACATGGCCTAGCAGCCGTTGTCGCTGCAGCTCAATACGACTGACTATGTCGATGTCCGCGTATAAATTGTAAAGCTCGTGGTTCATTCGACTCCGATATTCACCGTCGACCCATATCGGTCCGTAGATCTTTCGGAGAATTTTTCTTGCAAACACCCCAAGAGCTGCGTCATCTGCTTGCGCAAGTACCCATGCTTCAAATTTATTTAACAGCACTGGTAGTATCAGCGTCTTGTAAAGAGTGAGTTTGGTCTGCCGGGAGGTGGCCTTGCTTTACTTAGACCATAGTAGCATCTGTTGGCCATCACAATCCTTCTCCGAATTTCAAAACTGATGTTATTCGTTTTATTTGTGGCGGTACCAAGGTATATTAAATCTTTAACTACCTCAAAGTTGTAGTTCTCAAGTTCCACAGTTGGTCCGAGTCTACGTGACGTCATACGCTTGGTCTTCTCGCCGTTAACTGCCAGACCCACTTTAGCTGACTCCTTTTCAATTTGTTCAAAGGTGGCTGTTATCACTCGCAATGTTCGACCCATTATATCGATGTCATCGGCGTAGGCGAGTAACATGTGTAGTTTGGTGTACAGAGTGTCATTTCAGTTCACCTTTGCGTCTCGTATGACCTTTTCCAGCAGGATGTTAAATAGATCACACGACAAACTGTCGCCTTGTCTGAATCCTCGTTCGGTATTGAAGGGCTCCGATAGGTCCCTTCCTACTTTAACTGCTGAGCTTGTGCCACTTATAGTTATCCTGCATATCCGTATTAATTTTGCAGGAATGCCGAACGTAGACATGGCTTTAAACACCTCTGAATGGATAGGACTGTCGAATACGGCTTTATAGTCGACAAATAGGTCGTATGTGTCGATGTGTTTTTTGTGGATCTTTTCCAGGATTTGGCGCAGAGTGAAAATCTGGTCAATGGTGGATTTGCCAGGTCTGAAGCCCCATTGCTACGGTCCAATGATGTCATTGACCATTTGCTTCAGTCGTTCACACAGCACAGTGGATAGCACTTTATATGCGATGGGAAGGAAACTTATTCCTCTATAGTTGGCACATATCGTCTCGTCTCCTTTTTTGTACACGGGACACAGGACGCTGGGGTTCCAATCATTGGGCATGCATTCCTCTAGCCAAATTGTACTAATCAGCTGGTGCATGCTCCTGACCAGCATCTGGCCACCAGTCTTGAATAGTTCGGCTGGCAACCCATCGGCTCCTGCTGCTTTATTGTTATTGAGCCGATTAATTGCTTTTATGACCTCATCTTGGCTAGGTGGTATACACTCTATACCATCATCTCTTATTGGTTCTGGGGTATTTTCTTCACCACCACTATTTGATACCAGAAGTTTTTCAAAATGCTCCTTCCACATCCTCAACACGCTGCCTGTATCTGTCACCAGGTTTCTTTCTTCATCTCTACAAGAGGATATGCCTTCGGTTTGGTGTTTTAATCGTAGGTAAAATTTCCGGACTTCATTCTGACTCCTGTACATCTCGATTTGCTCACGTTCACGTTTTTATACCCTTCACCACACTGTGGTACAGGGTATAATGTCTTTGTGCATATGTTTGTAACAGGCAAAAATAATCGAGATAGACCCATGGTTTCTTTTGAGAATATGCATAGAATCACTTTCTGAGTCGATTTATGCATGTCCGTCCGTCTGTCCGTCCGTCCGTCTGTCCATGTTAAATTGTAAACAAAGTACAGGTCGCATTTATGATCCGAATTGGATGAAATTTGGCATAGGTCACTTATTTGGCCCAAGGACGAACCCTATTGAAATTGGGAAAAATCGGTTCAGATTTAGATATAGCTCCCATA
The DNA here is from genome assembly GCF_032173495.1 of Musca vetustissima. Lineage (NCBI taxonomy): Eukaryota > Metazoa > Arthropoda > Insecta > Diptera > Muscidae > Musca > Musca vetustissima. The sequence continues at coordinate 61,788 of NW_026873108.1, read as the reverse complement.
TATATATTTAACCGATTTAATGTAAACAGTCCCTATATAACTTTCGATTTGCACGAAATTTAGTACAGCCTAATCATTTAGGTCTAGAATGATGTCTGCCAAGTTTCGTGAAAATCGGTCCAGATTTAGATATAGCTCCCATATATAGTTTCGTCCGATTTCATGTAAATGGTGCCCCAAAGTCCCTATATATCTTTTGATTTGCACGAAATTTGGCATAACGTACTGAATTAAGCCTAGAGTAATGTCTGCCAAGTTTCGTGAAAATCGGTCCAGATTTAGATATAGCTCCCATATATAGTTTCGTCCGATTTCATGTAAATGGTGCCCCAAAGTCTCTATATATCTTTCGATTTGCACGAAATTTGGCATAACGTACTGAATTGAGTCTAGAGTGGTGTCTGCCCAGTTTCAAGAAAATCGGTCCAGATTTAGATATAGCTCCCATATAGTTTCGTCCGATTTCATGTAAATGGTGCCCCAAAGTCCCTATATATCCTTCGATTTGCACGAAATTTGGCATAACGTACTTAATTGGGCCTAGAATGATGTCTGCCAAGTTTCATGAAAATCGGTCCCGATTTAGATATAGCTCACATATATAGTTTCGTCCGATTTAATGTAAATGGGGCCCCAAAGTCCCTATATATCTTTCGATTAGCACGAAATTTGGTACAGCCTAATCATTTAGGTCTAGAATGATGTCTGCCAAGCTCCGTGAAAATCGGTCAAGATTTAGATATAGCTACCATATATAGTTTCGTCTGATTTCATGTAAATTGTGACCAAAATCCATATATATCTTTCGATTTGCACGAAATTTGGCATAACGTACTGAATTGAGCCTAGAGTTATGTCTGCCAAGTTTCGTGAAAATCAGTCCAGATTTAGATATAGCTCCCATATATAGTTTCGTCCGATTTCATGTAAATTGTGCACCAACATCCATATATATCTTTCGATTTGCCCGATATTTTGCACAACGTACTGAATTGAGCCTAGAGTGATGTCTGCCAAGTTTCGATAAAATCGGTCCATATTTCTATATAGCTCCCACATATAGTTTCGTCCGATTTCATGTAAATGGTTCACCAAAGTCGCTATATATCTTTCGATTTGCACGAAATTTGGCATAACGTACTGAATTGAGCCTAGAGTGATGTCTGCCTTGTGTCGTGAAAATCGGTCCAGATTTAGATATAGCTCCATTTTATTATTGATTGATTTGGAACAAAACGTTCTAAAGTTAGTATAACCTAACCTGTGACAAGTTTGTTTGAAATCGCTTAATATGTGGATATAGCTTACATATATTTTTTCGCCCGATATCAAGCAAATTGGGCATCATACTCCTCATGTTAGTCAGATTGACATCAAATTTTGCACAACGTACAAAATTGAGCATAGAATTACGTAGTTGCGTTTTCTAGAAGTACAGACATAGTCAACCGGATGACCTATTTATATTTGTTTGAAGTCGATTTACACACTTTATGGACAAATCTAGGTAGATTCACATTTAGATAAATATCACATATTTTATTTCATCCAATTTCATGTTAATAGTCCTGTTTAATGTACCCATAGTGGTGAAGGGTATCCTAGAGTCGGCCCCGTCCGACTTTACTACTTTCCTTACTGGTTTTTTTTGTTCTTTCATTTTTTCTGAAAACACGTTTCTCCTCTCTCCTTTTCTCCCGATAATTCTCCTTCACGTTACGTGTTGCTACTGGGTTACCCTATACGCTGCGTTTTTCACATCAGTAGCATTACGACACTCCTGATCGTACCATTGGTTTCTTGGTGGTGGGTTTTGGTACCCAAGTGTTGCTTTTGCTGCAGTTTGTAGGGAGTGGGCAATTCTTTGCCATTGTGCTTCTATACTATTATCGGGACAAGAAGTGCTTTCTTCAAGCAGGTGGGTAAGTTGAGCGGAGCGGATTACTTAAGTCGTGGATTTTTATACCCTTCACCACCCTGTGGTACAGGGTATAATGCTTTGTCCATATGTTTGTAACAAGCAAAAGGAAACGAGATAGGCATATGGTTCCTTTTGAGAATATGCATAGAATCACTTTTTAAGTCGATTTATGCATTTCCGTCCGACCTTCTGTCCATGTTAAATTGTAAGCGAGGTACAGGTCGCACATTTGATTCGAATTTGATGAAATTTAGCATAGCTCATTTATTTGGTCCAAGGACGAACCCTATTGAAGTTGAGAAAAATTGGTTCAGATTTAGATATAGCTCCCATATATATTTTCGTCCGATTTTATGTAAATGGTGCTCCATCTTTCGATTTGCACGAAAGTTGGCATAGCGTACTGAATTAAGTAAAGATTGATGTGTGTTAAATTTCGTAAAAATTGGTTCAGATTTAGATACAGCTACCATATATATATTCGTCCGATTTAAAGTATTTAGTGCACCAAAGTCCCTATATATCCTTCGATTGGCACGAATGGTGGCATAGCGTACTGAATTGAGTATAGAATGATGAGTGGTGAGTTTCGGGAAAATCGGTTCAGATTTAGATATAGCGAACCCTACTGAAATTGGGAAAAAATCGGTTTAGATTTAGATATAGCTCCCATATATAGTTTCGCCCGATTTTAGGTAAATGGTGCACCAAAGTTCCTGGAAATCTTTTCATTTGCACGAATTTTGACATAGCGTACTGAATTGAGTCTAGAACGACGTGTGCCAAGTTTCGAGAAAATTGGTTTAGATTTCGATATAGCTCCCATATATATTTTCGTCCGATTTTATGTAAATGGTGTACCAAAGTCCCTACATGTCCTTCGATTTGCACGAAATTTGTCATAGCGTACCGAATTGAGTCTAGAACGATGAGTATTAAGATTCGTGAAATTCGGTTCAGATTTAGATATAGCTCCCATATATTTTCATAAATTTTTCGTGGATTTTTTAAAAATATTTTTTCAAGAAAAGTCAAATGGTTTAGAATTTCTCTTTGTTTTTTGTTCCAAATTTAAACCTGTTTAATTTAAATTTAATTATATTTAAACAGTTGTTCTACAAAAAAAGCTGGCGAACTAAGTTCTCCAAAAAATACTGAAATACTCATTAAAATAATTGAACAATAAACATTGAGAAAGTAGTCGAAGGCAATAACAAAGGCCTGTTAATTGGGATGGGAACAAACATTGACGTGTCGTAAATAACACATTTTTATTCAATAAAAAAATAAAAAATAAAAATGAATGAAAAAATAAACATAAAATATATCATGGCGGAGAAGAAAAATTGCATTTTGTTTAAAATAATCATAAATTTCGAACAAAAAATTTACAATACGACCAGATGCTCCATTAACCCAACAACAGCAGCGACAGACTCGTCGGTCATATTTTGTATTCATCATCTGTGACGCTGTCATCATTATCAGAGGCAGCAGCAGCAGTAAAGTCATCATCTCACTCGTCGTCGTCATCAGTCACATTCGTATTCAGATTCACACAATGTCATGGTGGTAAAACATCAAAAACAAATTCGATGATGTCTGAATTTCAATGAAGAAATGCCAGAAAAAAAATGAAATAAAAACACAATTTGATTACAATTCCATAATGAAGTCAATGCTTCGATGTGCAAAAATAAATTTGCAAAAAATTCAGATTCATAAAGTTCAATTGCAAATAATTAAACAAAGACGGAGCGGAGTGTGGGCGGAATTTTTCAATTTAAGGTAAGGTATGGTGGTCAATCAATCGTCATCTTTGTTAATGGACATAGTAATCAGTTTTATTATGGCATTGTTTGCCTTACCCCTCGGCAAACAATGCCATACATTCCCCACTAATAAATAGTTGTTTTTTATAAAAACAACAAACTGGGATTCAGCCTGACTATTTTGCAAAAACAAAATACAAATGGTATCCCAAATAAACCGCCAACACTACTGAAGTTGTAGACGCAGGCACGGTTAAACTGTTTGGTTTGTTGCTGTACACTAGCAACACCAACAAAGTCGTTGTGTGCATTTGTCGCGATGTGACAACACACAACAGTGGGAAAGGTGTGGTATTGTTTGTAAATGCCTTGTTAACCTCGAAGTGAGGCTCCAGCGAAATTCTCATGCAGTTTATGTCGTTGGTCAGCTAAGTACTTCGCTTTGTTACAAGAGACATTTGGGTATGAAAGGTTTTTTGTATAGAAGCAATAGCTTCTGGGGAGAATATCCCAACAAAAAACTAAGGGAACTGATGAGGATCAGTGGCGTGATCCGAAACTATAGTCTTCCCTGCCTTACCCCTCGGCAAACAATGCCATACATTCCCCACTAATAAATAGTTGTTTTTTATAAAAACAACAAACTGGGATTCAGCCTGACTATTTTGCAAAAACAAAATACAAATGGTATCCCAAATAAACCGCCAACACTACTGGTAGACAGAATTTTTAAACGACTAGGCAAGACACATAGATTTTTAGAGACACGGATTCATTAAAAATCAGTAAGGAAAGTAGTAAAGTCGGACTGGGCCGACTATATGATACCCTTCACCACTTTTGGTATATTCTACATACATATATCCTAACATACGTCGCGTTTTTGTTATATATCTATATCTGAACCGATTTCAGGGAAATTTATATTACTTCAGTACGGCCTAGCTATGGATATTTTCACGAAGCTTAGCAACATCATTCTAGACTTAATTCAGTACCCTATACCAAAAATTCGTGCAAATCGAAAGATATATAGGGATTGTGGTGCACCAAATACATAAAATCGGACGAAAATAAATCTGAACCGATTTTCACGAAACATAGAGCACGTCATTCTACACTTAATTCAGTAAGCAATGATAAATTTCGTGCAAATTGAATGATTTTCAGAGAGTTGGTGCACCAATTACCTAAAATCGGATGAAACTATATATGGGAGCTAGATGTAAATCCGAACCGATTTTCATGAAACTTAGCACACATTATTATAGACGCAATTCAGAACGTGCAAATCGAAAGATATATAGGGTCTTTGGTGCACCAATTATCTTACATCGGATGAAAATATATATGTGAGCTATATCTAAATCCGAACCGATTTTCACGAAATTTTGCACACACCATTCTAGACTTAATTCAGTACGCTATGCCAAAATTCGTCCAAATCAAAAGATTTCAATTGACTTTAGTGGACTATTTACCTAAAATCGGGCGAAACTATATATGGGAGCTATATATAAATCTGAACCGATTTTCACGAAACTTTGCACACACCATTCTAGACTTAATTCAGTACGCTATGCCAAATTTCGTGCAAATCGAAAGATATATAGGGACTTTGGTACACCATTTACCTTAAATTGGACCAAAATATATATGTGGGAGCTATATCTAAATCAGAACCGATTTTCACGAAACTTAACACACATCATTATAGACCTTATTCATTACGCTGTGCCAAATTTCGTGCAAATCGAAAGATATATAGGGACTTTGGTACACCATTTACCTTAAATCGAACGAAGATATATATGGGAGCTATATCTAAATCTGAACCGATTTTTGCGAAACTTAAAACACATCATTCTAGACCTTATTCTTTACGCTGTGCCAAATTTAGTGCAAATCGAAAGATATATAGGGACTTTGGTACACCATTTACCTTAAATCGGACGAAAATATATATGGGAGCTATATCTAAATCTGAACTGATTTTCACGAAACTTAACACACATCATTCTAGACCTTATTCATTACGCTATGCCAAATTTCGTGCAAATCGAAAGATATATAGGGATTTTGGTACACCGTTTACCTTAAATCGGACGAAGATATGTATGGGACCTATATCTAAATCTGAACCGATTTTCACAAAACCTAACACACATCATTCTTATTCATTACCCTGTGCCAAATTTCGTGCAAATCGAAAACTATATAGGGACTTTAGTACACCATTTAAGTTAAATCGGACGAAAATATATATGGGAGCTATATCTAAATCCGATATCTATATCCGATTTTTCCCAATTTCAATAGGGTTCGTCCTTGGGCCAAACCAATGAGCTGTGCCAAATTTCATCCAATTCGTATAATAAATGCGACCTGTACTTTGTTTACAATTTAACATGGACAGAAGGACGGACATGCATAAATCGACTCAGAAAGTCATTCTATGCATATTCTCAAAAGGAACCATGGGTCTATCTCGATTATTTTTGCCTGTTACAAACATATGCACAAACACATAATACCCTTTACCACAATGTGGTGAAGGGTATAAAAATTTTAAGGATTTTCCCAAGGCATGGATTAACAAAAAATAGTTTTTAAGTATCTTCCCAAGGCGTGGATTAATAAAAAATATTTTTTAAGGATCTTCCCAAGACGTGGATTAATAAAAAATAGTTTTTAAGGATCTTCCCAAGACATGGATTTATTAAAAAATATTTTTAAGGATCTTCCCAAGGATTAATAAAAACAACATTTTTTAAGGATCTTCCCAAAGCGTGGATTAATAAAAAAGATTTTTTTTAAAAATCTTCCCAAGGCGTGGATTAATAAAAACAATATTTTTTAAGGATCTTCCCAAGGCGTGGATTAATAAAAAATATTTTTTTAAAAATCTTCCCAAGGCGTGGATTAATAAAAAATATTTTTTAAGGATCTTCCCAAGGCATGAATTTATTTAAAATATTTTTTAAGGATCTTCCCAAGGCGTGGATTAATAAAAAATATGTTTTATGGATCCTCCCAAGGCGTGGATTAATAAAAAATATTTTTTAAGGATCTTCCCAAGACGTTGATTAATTAAAAATAGTTTTTAAGGATCTTCCCAAGGCGTGGATTAATAAAAAATATTTTTTAAGGATCTTCCCAAGGCGTGAATTAATAAAAAATATTTTTTAAGGATCTTCCCAAGGCGTGGATTAATAAAAAATATTTTTTTAAGCATTTTCCCAAGGCGTGAATTAATAAAAAATATTTTTTTAAGCATCTTCCCAAGGCGTGGATTATTAAAAAATATTTTTTAAAGATCTTCCCAAGGCGTGGATTAATAAAAAAATATTTTTTAAGGATCTTCCCAAGGCGTGAATTATTAAAAAAATATTTTTTAATGATCTTCCCAAGGCGTGGATTAATAAAAAATATTTTTTAAGGATCTTCCCAAGGCGTGGATTAATAAAAAATATTTTTTAAGGATCTTCCCAAGGCGTGGATTAATAAAAAAATATTTTTTAAGGATCTTCCCAAGGCGTGGATTAATAAAAAAATATTTTTTAATGATCTTCCCAAGGCGTGGATTAATAAAAAATATTTTTAAGGATCTTCCCAAGGCGTTAATTAGAAAAAAATATTTTTTTAAGGATCTTCCCAAGGCGTGGATTAATAAAAAATATTTTTTAAATATCTTCCCAAGGCGTGGATTAGTAAAAACAATATTTTTTAAGGATCTTCCCAAGGCGTGGATTAATAAAAAATATTTTTTAAGGATCTTTCCAAGGCGAGGATTAATAAAAAATATTTTTTAAGAATCTTCCCAAGGCCTGGATTAATAAAAAATATTTTTTAAGGATCATTCCAAGGCAGGGATTTATTAAAAAATATTTTTTAAGGATCTTCCCAAGGCAGGGATTTATTAACAAATATTTTTTAAGGATCTTCCTGTTAGGTTTTGAATCGTTTTATTGACTGACTGAAAAACTATTTACAATACATATTTAAGAATAAGAAAATTTCACAATATTATTTCAAAGCCTACTTAGATCAAAACACAAAATATAAAACATACATGTTGGAGTAGATTACAAACAAGTTATTCAACACTCCTCCTCAACATGGATGTTCCATTACAATTAGCATTAACTAATCATAAGATATACCAATTAAATTAACAAATTTAGCATGTTCGATTTTACACAAATTCTCCGTAAATATATCCGCCACCATATCATTAGTTGGACAATATTTTAGCTCCACTTCTTTATTCCGAACAACTTCTCGAACGTGATGAAATTTTATATCAATATGCTTCGTTCGATTATGGAAAACTGGATTTTGCGCTAACTTATAATCTCCTTGATTATCGACATTTAATATTACTGGATCGCCACTTATGTACTCCATTTCTTTCAACAATCTTCTTAAGTATACTGCCTCCTTTGCAGCATTCGACATACTCAGCATCAGTGCTGCTAAGAGCCACAGTCGTTTGCTTCTTGCTCTCCCAGGATATAGGACAATCATTGAGATAAAATATATATCCTGTATATGACTTTCTATCACTCGTACTACTTCCCCAATCAGCATCCGCATATCCATATACACCTTTCTGGCCAGCTTTCTTTGTGCTAATTTATTCACAGAATGTAGAAAAACAGGGCGCGTAGTAATTGCGAGATGAGTTAATGACCCAATTAATGACTGATACTCATGTTGATTGGCTTTCTTGCAATTTTCATTACATTCAATTTGATATCCCGCTGTCAATGGTACTGACGACGATTTGCATCCTTTCATTTCGTATTGATCTAGCATATCCTCAATATATTGAACTTGACTTAACTTTATAGAACCTGTATTATCCTTCCGTTCAATCTGCATACCAAGAAAATATTGCAATCGTCAATTTGATGCAAGTACATTTTCTCTTGTACTGCAATAGCCAATAGCATTCTTAAAGTAGCATATCTTACCACTGGAGAGAACGTCTCTTTGTAGTCGATCCCATATCTTTGGCTACATCCCTTCGCTACCAAACGAGCTTTATACCTTTCCACCTCCCCATGTTTGTTTCGTTTTAGTGCAAACACCCATTTACACGAAATTGCTTTACACTTCGGCGGAAGTTCGCGTTTTCACTACTCATCGCTTCTTCAACGGTCTGTGGTATGTTTTCGATTGTCATACGATTTAACATATTGTATACCTTTTTGGGTCTTCCGCGCATTCCTGTTCGCATTATCCTCGGTCTTCCAGGCCGCTTTCCTGATACCACTGCTTGATCGTCGGAACTTGAATTTTCAGTTGCTCTACCAAAACGTTCATCGTTACTCCCGTATTCTAAAATATCTTGCAACTGCTGATCGACGTTTTCATGCTGACTACCATCGATATTTAAATTTTGATCAGGTGGATTTTGTGGCAAATAGAATTCGAAACATTCTACCACTGGCATTTCCTTGTCGTCTACTTGAAATTTTTCCTCGTCGAAAATAGCATCTCTTTTTTCAATTACCTTTCTTTGTTTGACATCATATAGTCTATAGGCTTTTGAGACTAATGAATAACCCACCATAATGTATTCTTCTCCCCTCTTTTCGAACTTATTCTTATGGGTTTTATTCAAAGCTACACAATAAGAACCAAATGTTCGGAAATGACTTACATTAGGTTTCTTTCCATGCCATACTTCATAAGGCGTCTTATCATTAAGAATCTTTGTGGGACATCTGTTTCTTTTGTTTTTGCAAAATAGTCAGGCTTAATCCCAGTTTGTTTTTATAAAAAAAACAACTATTTATTAGTGGGGAATGTATGGCATTGTCCGCCGAGGGGTAAGGCAGGGAAGACTATAGTTTCGGATCTCGCCACTGATCCTCATCAGTTCCCTTAGTTTTTTGTTGGGATATTCTCCCCAGAAGCTATTAATAGCTTCTTTACAAAAAACCTTTCAAACCCAAATGTCTCTTGTGACAATTCGAAGTTCTTACGTTACCAGCGATACGACCCCAATGAGAAGTTCGTTTCGTTGGCGCCTGACTTCGTGGTCAACAAGGCATTTACAGACAACTACAATACATTTCCCACTGCTATGTGTCGTCACATTGTGACGAATGCACATAACGTTGTTGTTGGTATTGCTAGTTAAAGCAATAAACCAAACAGTATGACCATGCCTCGTCTACAACTTCAGTAGTGTTTGGCGGGTTATTTGGGATACCATTTGTATTTTGTTTTTGCAAAATAGTCAGGCTTAATCCCAGTTTGTTTTATAAAAAAAAACAACTATTTATTAGTGGGGAATGTATGGCATTGTCCGCCGAGGGGTAAGGCAGGGAAGACTATAGTTTCGGATCTCGCCACTGATCCTCATCAGTTCCCTTAGTTTTTTGTTGGGATATTCTCCCCAGAAGCTATTAATAGCTTCTTTACAAAAAACCTTTCAAACCCAAATGTCTCTGTTTCGCAAATAAGCTGCAGTCATTATTGCTTCTGCCCATAAATTGTCACCCACACCTGAATGCAACATCATAGTTCTCGCCATTTCTACTAGAGTTCTATTGGCACGTTCTGCCACTCCGTTCTGCTGAGGACTATAAGGAACGGTTAACTGTCTTTGCATACCATTGTTCCTTAGATACTCGTTAAAATCCTTGTTGACATATTCACCACCGTTGTCACTCCGAAGTACCTTGATTTTCTTACCGGTTTGTCTCTCAACTTGCATTTGAAATTCTTTAAATTTTCCCAAAACTTCATCCTTTGACTTCAAAAAATATATAAAAATTCTCCGAGATTTATCATCTATGAAAGTTAAGAAATATTTAGAACCTCCAAGTGATGGACATCCGATCGGACCACAAACATCACTGTGTATGACTTCCAATATTTCCTTTGCTGAACTCGTACTTTCTTTTGGGAATGGTAGCGTATGGGCTTTTCCCAGCATACAACTTTTGCAATTCGCATTATTTGAATTTTGGACGATTTTCATACCTTTTACCATTTCTTTAAAACTGAGTTCATTCAAACTATTGTGATTTAAATGACCGTACCGATTATGCCAAAGGGTTTCAGTCATAATAAATATCCTTTCCTGATGATTTTCCAGAACAAACATATCATCGATTTTTGGAGCCTTCAATATAATATCATTGGATTTTGTTTTAATTACAGCACATTCTTGAGTAAATATTGCTTTCAATCCTTGGTTCACTGCCTTACTGATTGAAATAAAATTTACCTGTAGTTCCGGTGAATAGAGCACATTTTTCAGTTTGAACTCGCTCTCTTTTGTTTTGATTAAAACATCACCTCTTCCAACTGCTCTCAAAAAATTATCACCGACCAATATAATTTTTTCTTCGTGTTACTCAAAAGTAGAAAACATTCCTTTGTTATTGCACATGTGTGCAGTTGCACCGCTATCTAAATACCATAATGCTTTATTCAGTCTTCCAGCTTCAGCAACAGCTAACATCGTAAATGATTTAGTTTTATCCCTCTTCTGATTTGTTTCGCATTTGCTAGCATAATGCCCAAATTGGCCACAAGAGAAACATTTCCCTTTGAATTGTTTCTTACTGCATCCCTTTCCCTGGAATTTATTTTTCGACGGATATTCGTTTTTGCAGCAAAAATCTGTTGCCCATGAAATTCGTCATCTTCAACGTGGCATTTTCTCTCGGCTTCCTCCATCAGTTTCTGCTTTAACGATAAGAAACTTGGCAATTTGTCTCTAGTTTCTATTGCCACAACGAAATTGTCAAACTGTCTTGGAAGGCTTGTCAGAAGAATGATACTTAGTAACTCCTCCTGGATCGGTATCCCAATTTCAGCTAATTTTTCCGAAATTTCAACAAATTCATTTAGATGTTGTGATATGTTACCACTTTCTTTCATTTTTAATCCCAGCAACTTCTTATATAACGCCAATTTCTGCATTGGTCCCTGTGGTTTGTGAACAATTTGTAGCTGCAACCACGCCTCCAATGATGACTTGCAATTCTTGATGGTATTCAGTTGAGATGGCTTCACGCTAAGAAAGATTGTTGCAAGAGCCTTCTGGTCTTCATTTATCAATTTTATTGTCTCAGCATCTTTCTTCGTTGGATCGAATTTTATATCCCCATTGACAATTCCCCATTGTCCACAATGAATGAGAACACTTCTCATCTGGATTCGCCAACTTTCATAATTTCCATCCTCCAGCTTTTCAATTTGGCAAATTGAGTTCATTTTCACAGAAAAAATATGTATAACAACTTTTTTTCTTTTTAACACACGAACGCTGGTCCCATAACCTGTTAGGTTTTGAATCGTTTTATTGACTGACTAAAAACTATTTACAATACATATTTAAGAATAAGAAAATTTCACAATATTATTTCAAAGCCTACTTAGATCAAAACACAAAATATAAAACATACATGTTGGAGTAGATTACAAACAAGTTATTCAACACTTCCCAAGGCGTGGATTAATAGAAAATATTTTTAAGGATCTTCCCAAGGCGTGGATTAATAAAAAATATTTTTTAAGGATCTTCCGAAGGCGTGGATTTAAGGGCTTTCCCAATAAATATGACCTGAATTTTAAACAATACCCCAATTTGACAACTTGTTTATAAAACAATTGACAAATTTATCCCCATTTAACTACTCATGTCGAGAAAACACACGCCAATATTCATTCCATAGAATTCCTTTATATCCATTCTATCACCATCACTTAAATGTCTCACAATTTATTTTGTGGCCCATCTAGACACATTTCATTGGTGAATAATGAACATCAACAAAAATGATATTCCTGTTGCTGCGTTAATTTGTTACCAATCTCTTTTGTTTTAAATTCCACCGTTTAAAGTTTACTCGTTACGTTGCAGCGTTGGCATATCAACGTTCGAACAGAAGCTGTCGAATAATTTACGGCTAATTAATTGCGACATAAACACAAATGATTGACGCGTGAATGAGCGAAACGACGAACGACCAAAAGGGGGGACGAATATCTTTCGCCGACAATCATCGTGTTGTCTGCAGCTTGTCTGAAAAATGACAGACACCAACCGTCGTCGTCGTCGAGTGAACGGGTAATCGATGGACTTTCTTCTTTTATTTTTTACTGCTGGTCGTTTTGATTGTCTGTCGTCAGCACAGCAATTCGTATTTTTAAGATTCCGTAAATTAAATGTTAGCAATATCAATTATGGTCTTCGCCTACAAGGAGCATCGAATTTACATCCAAAACCGTTACAGTTGAGATAAAAAGTGTACGAGCAAATAATTTCTCTCAAGTGTAGGGATTTTTTAAATAAGAGTATGTATAAAATTCACGCCTCTTGTAGTCATTTATAATCCGATTGGGATGAAATTTGGTATTGAAATTGGAGGAAATCGGTTCAGTTTTAGATATAGCTCCCATATATATTTTCGTTCGATTTTATTTAAATAGTGCACTGAAGTCCCCATATATCTTTCGATTTACACGAATTTTGGCATAGCGTCCTGAATTCAGTCTAGAAAGAGGTCAAAGATGTGTGCTAAGTTCCATGAAAATCAGTTCAGATTTAGATATAGCTCCCATATATATTTTTGTCCGATTTTATGTTAATGGAACACCAGGAGATGATAGATACCAAGCAACGGCTTTGATTGGCTTTAACATGGCGAAGTCCAGGCTTATCTTGGTCCCTCTTTCATCTCACACTGACCTCCCCCCGGTGCCACCTGGGGAGCTATTTTCATCACCTGATGAAATAGTGAGCTAATATGTGCCGCCAGTTCACCCATAAGAACTATAAAAAAATGGGTTGAGGCGTCGGGTTAGTTGCCCACTCTCGGAAAACCCAACCTACTATGAAAAGGCAGAGAAAAAGAAAACCAAACCCCCCTAATGTTGACGACCCCCGCAAACGTATAAAGGACCACGATCTGCGAATCTGCACTTGGAATGTGCGCACGTTGTACAGAACAGGCACAGTGTTCGCTTTGGCGGATGTACTCAAGAAGTACACAGCCGATATTATTACCTTACAGGAAGTGCCATGGAAAGGGACAGGCGTAAGTAAATCAGACGATTACGTCCTGTATTATAGCTGCCATGAAACGAGACATGAATTTGGCTGCGGATTTATGGTTAACAGGAGAATAAAAGACCTCGTCTCCAGATTCACTCCAGTAGATGAGCGAATTGCTATAATCCGTATAAAAGCGAAGTTCTTCTACATCAGTCTCATTTCCGCCCATGCTCCGACCGAAGATAAAGATGAACAGACCAATGACAAATTTTACGAGCGCCTAGAAACAGCATATGACCGTTGCCCTGGCCATGATATTAAAATTCTGTTAGGAGATTTTAATGCAAAAATCGGAAGGGAAAATATCTTTGGCCACACCGCACAGTGGGTTAGAATACCCTGTTTCCTTGGATTAATTAAAAAATTAAATTTTAAGTATCGTTAAAAATTTTTGCACACGGTTAAAGTATATAAAATTCTACATCACTTGTCGTTGAAATAAATGTCAAAAGTGGACTGGTGTTTTTGTAGTGAAACTTAAAAGTCAAAGTTCATACAAATTTTTGTGCCAAAAAAGGCTGAAAAAAGTGAAAACGTTCCCGTAGAAAATTTTATTTATTTTAAAAAGTATTGTAAAAGTTAAACATTTTTCAACGGAACCATGAAGTTTAGGTTATTTTGCAAATACTTCGTTAACATTTGAGTATGAAATTGTGTTTGGAAGTGATTAAGATTTAGTTATTTATATTGAAAATGCCAAAAAAAAATTAATATTTTTATATTTTAAATGGATAAATAGTTATTATTCGTCCACATTCGTGTCATAATTTTTGGTTTATATTAAAGAGGACATAAATCTGTGTTATATTGCAAAATTTTACGCTGCCCTTTTGTGCCTTTTAGAAGCTATGCGTTGTTTAATACAAGTGTTGTAGCAGTCAAATTAGCTAAAAGTCACATTGATCTCGTGGCTGGTGCTGTTGTTGAGTGTTGTGTTTTCTTGTTTTTCATGTTATTTTTTCTAATTATTTTATTGTTGTTATTTTTGTTTCTTTTAATGATATTCTTTGTTACAATAATATTTTGTTTTTGTTTATTTTAATAATATTCATTGTTTTGACAAATAGTGATTGTGTTGTGCAGTTTCAAGTAGTCGGGTAAAAGCGTTCTTTATTAGCATTTTTTATAGGTACAAGTTCGAACGTTGTTTTTTATAATCGTCGAAGCTTATGATGAATTCGAGCGCTCAAATAATGAATGACAAGATGACATTTTTAGCTAAAGAAATCAAAAAAACGCACCAAAACGCTAAAAAAATCTGCCGAAATAACAAAAATATATGTTAATTTAATAAAAATGCACGTGTCGGTTATAGCTGTATCCATGAGATTAATAATGAAAAATTTCAAATATATGAACACAATACAGGACGACTTTTTGTTGAAACATATCCTTGGTATAATATGCCTACCACTTTGCAAACGTTTTTTATTCACGGACCCGAAATTGTGTCAAATGCCCTTTTACATATTGAGCAATTATCAGAAGTTGGTGATGCTGCGGACAGAGATGGCCTGTCAGAAACAGTGACGTAAATGACATACATTTCCGACGTATAATACATACGTCAGAAACCCACTCAAAACCATTATGTTTTTTATAAAATAGCTATTTACATTTATCGATTTGGAAATAACGTATGCTTTACTCAAATTCATATCGAATATCAAAATTTTTTTCTTAAAAAAATTCAGAATTTTTATCAGTTCTAGTAAAGAATAGCCAGATATACAGTAAAAATAATATATGTTCTTGAAAATTACTGTATATGGTGATAATATTGAAATAAATGAATTTTATACAGGTATATGACGTTTTCGACGTTTACACCTTTTTGACAGTCGAAAACCTGAAAATTCGTCATACGGACCATCCCTGGCTGCGGATAATGACGATGTGGATGATTAACTTTAAGATGTATAAAATTCAATGTTTAAGTTATCATATTGTACTCCTTGCACTATATACCTACACTGATATTTGGCACTACTTAATAAAATTATACTCAAATATACTTAGAAAACATTTTTTTTAACTTATTTTAATGGTATTAACTGAAAAATAAAGAAAAATTATTCTAACATAGCTTCCCTGATTTGATCCAAGAAAACATGGTACTCTAACCCACTGTGCACCGTCGGAAAATTCAGCCTTCATGAAGAAACATCCGAAAACGGCATGAGATTGATTGACTTCGCGGCAGCAAAAAACATGGTAGTTAGCAGTACCAGATTCAAGTATCTCGATATACACAAAGCCACCTGGATCTCTCCTGATCAAGCAACGAGAATCAAATTGATCATGTTGTGATAGACGGAATGCATTCATCCAGTGTTTTAGACGTCAGATCAATCCGAGGAGCGAATATCGATTCGGCCCATTACATTGTGGAAGCCAAGGTACGCACCCGTCTTAATGTAGCAGCAAAGGTACGATCTAACACAACACGTATAGAAGCACAATGGCAAAGAATTGGCCCACTCCCTACAAACTGCAGCCAAAGCAACGCTTGGGTACCAAAAACCACCACCAAAAAACCCATGGTACAGAAGCAACACGTAACGTGATGGATAATTATCGTGAGAAAAGGAGAGAGAAGAAACGTGTTTTCAGAAAAAAAAGAAGAAAGGACAAGAAAAACGTGAGCGTTAGCAAATCGAGATGTACAGGATTCAGAGTGAAGTCCGGAAATTTTACCAACGAGTAAAACACCAAACCGAAGGCTTTGGTGCAGGTACATCCTCCTGTAGAGATGAAGAAGGAAACCTGGTGACAGATACATACAGCGTGTTGTGGATCTGGAAGGAGCATTTTGAAAAGCTTCTGGTATCAAATAGTGGTGGTGAAGAAAATACCCCAGAACCAATAATAGATGATGGTAAAGAGTGTACACCACCTAGCCAAGATGAGGTCATAAAAGCAATTAATCGGCTCAAGAACAATAAAGCTGCAGGAGCCGATATTCAAGACTGGTGGCCAGATGCTGGTCAGGAGCATGCACCAGTTGATTAGTACAATTTGGCTAGAGGAATGCATGCCCAATGATTGGAATCTCAGCATCCTCTGTCCCGTGTACAAAAAAGGAGACAAGACGATATGTGCCAACTATAGAGGAATAAGTCTCCTTCCCATTGCAAATAAAGTGCTATCCAGTGTACTGTGTGAACGACTGAAGCCAATGGTCAATGACATCATGGATCCCATATATATTTTCATTCGATTTTATGTTAATGGAGCACAAAAGCCCCTATATATACTTCGATTTACACGAAATTTGGCGCAGCGTTCTGAATTAAGTCTAGAATGATGTATGCTAAGTTTCGAGAAAATCGATTCAGATTTAGATATAGCTCCCATATTCATTTTCGTCCGATTTAATGTAAAATCGGTAAATTGCACAAAATTTTTTACAATGTACTGAAGTTGCTAAGTGTAAGTTATGTTGGAATCGATTCAGATGTAGATATAGCTCCCATATATAGTTTCGTCCGATTTTAAGTAAATGGTGCACAAAACTCCTCATGTTTTTCAAATTGACACGAAATTTTGCACAAAGTACAAAATTGAGAATAAGATTTTTCAGCCAACATATTTCTCAGAACCCAGAACCTTTTTCAAAATACCGCGGAACCTCTTCTGGAGTTTTTGGTCTTTTATAAAATATTTTTATACCCTACACAACTATGTTGTCAGGGTATTATAGCTTTGTGCAGCCCCAAAAGTTTGTAATGCCGCGAAATATTGGTCCTAGACCCACCTTTAAGTATACCGATCGTCATATCTCGACTAGCTGAGTCGATCTAGACATGTGTGTCCGTCCGTCCGTCTGTCCATTATAATTTGTAAACACAATACAGGCCACAGTTATGGAGCAATTTTCACGAAATTTTGCATGTAGGATGGGTTCTGGCCAATGAAGACCCCTATTGTTAAGATCGGTTATGATGAAATGGACCAATGATGAAATGGACCAAATACTAAATTTTTTCGGTTTTTCTGGTCGCTTCAGAGGCCGCAATAATGGCCCGAACATGGTGAAATTTTGCATGGAGAAGGGGATCGGGCCAAAGAATAAGCATGCCTGTTTTGATAAAGATTAGTCAATATTTAGCGGGTCAAATGGACCCTGACTTTTGTGTGAAAAATTACAAAATTTGTATTCTATAGCGTATATGTTTACCCCTGAATGACATAGACCCGAGAAGTTGATATTATATCCAAGAGGTGTGGTTGATCTTTAAATTAATACCAATTATATTGTTGTATGTGCTCGGATGTGGGAGTTACACCTAAATATTTACAGGTATCTCCGTATCCGTATGTTATTAGTAACCCATTATCACTCTAGAGCGCGGAACTATAGCGCTGATCGCTTCGAAATGTTCCATAAGGTTCCAGTTATGGTTAATTACAACGATTATAATTTACGGTGATGATCAGATAATAATTTTGGAATGAAGTGGACCGAAAACTTAATTTTTTGTGTTATATTCGAGTCGATATATAGACCACAAATGAAAGCCGAACATCACAACACCACCACACGGTGAAGGGAATCTGGACAATAGCTGTACTGAATACTCGTAATATTCGGAAAATATGTCAGTGTGAGGAAGAGGTGCTGTTTACCTCTAATCGGGCAAGAGGATGCCAATATCATGAAATATTGCCCAGGCTCGGAATAAACATCCGCAGAAAATTTGAGTTCCGTCGTAGTTGTATAGGGTATCGTATGGTCGGCCCCGTCCGACTATACTGCTCCGCTCACTGATTTTTTTAATAATATCGTGTGAGTCATTTTGGCCTCGATAAACATTTCTTTTAATTTTCTGTCTAATTTGCACGTTAAAATCCACGAAATTCTTAGAATTGGAACAATTTTCATATAACAATACCCGCTTCGTCATCACTATCTGCCTGACACACTAACACACTTCAAGAAAAATTATTTCAGTCGCATCCGCAATATTGTCACATAATGTCGTCCCCTGTAGTTTAAAATTGTTTCTTTGTGACCCCCATAGACCTTGATCTAAATCGTTATTTACTAACCAGAAAGAATAAGAAGAATATTTCCATTTGCTCAACAAATACGAAAAATGATGTACACAAATGCATATGTATGAATGAGAGGGTATGAGTGTGTGTGTGTGTCAAGAAGAATGCCAAACGATTAAAATGCGTTAAGATGTCGCTTGCATTTATAATTTACACAGACGAGTAAATTTGATTATCTGCACACACACAACCACACTTGTTACTTACAGGACAATTGCTGGAGGATGGGATGGGAGGGGAAAAGTGTGAATAAATGCAGTGGGTTCAAACTCAAACACATATGTCTTTGACATAAGAACACAAACACTTACACATGATCAGATGTGTAAAGGTGATTATTACTTTTGTAATCAAAGGAGTCGAGGTGAGGGAAATTATCCCCTCTATAATAAAGAGGGGAGATCTGACCACACCACAAAAGTAATTGTAAATAGGAAATTTTAAACAATGATTTAATATTTCATTTCCCAGCACATCAAATCTTCGAGTATAGGACCCACCGTTCTTGTGCATTCAAATGCACACCAACACATTTAGAGGCACACACACACGCACACATAGAAGATCGTAAATTGTCCATAGTAAGTCCTGGCAAGGAAGATATGCACATAAACTCTTTATCTTTTCTTAGTCATTTACAGTGATATCATCATCATCATCATCATAAACCATGAAACGTCATCCTGATTGTTCGAAATTGACATCATTCTCAAGACATTCTCGGGAGGTATAATGGGAAGGGGCAGGATATGAATAGCCTGCCTGCCTAGTGATGGTTAAGTCATTACCACCACAACAATTGTAGTCTTCTAGCCATGATGTGCATCTTGTGAAAGAAAGTAAATAATTTTTATAAAATCTACAAGGACGAATATCCTAGCATTGCATCTCGATGAATGTGTCAATGTTTAAAGGAATTTTTGCAATTCAATTCTAAATTGTCATTTCATTTAATGGTGCAGTTTGGTTGGGATTTTTATTGTCATAAATCCTTCGAGCTGAATTCCATTGTAATGAAATTAGTTATGGAATGTTTGGTTTGAAACAAAATGAAAATCTTAACCAGCAAATTATTGTAACAATGTAATTCGTAATTGAATTCTTGGAATTTTTGTTGTTGTGGATTTATTTAATATGGAAATTGAGGTTGTAATATTTATTCTTAAGAATGAAAATAACTTAGTGATGGGCGGATGGTCAAGAAAAAATATTGTTCAAAACAACACCCATTCCCTTGATAGACTTAAAAAAAAATATTTTTGAAACAGATCCCTGTTTGTAATGGTATTTGAAAAATATTTTGTAAATAGTCCTAGAAAAATATATTTTTTAATCCTTGCTCAGGATAGTCTTTAATGTTTTTTTTTTGAATACTTGTTCTTTATAGACTTTGATATTTTGTTAAATCCCTGCCAAGAATAGTCCTTTAGAAACACCTTTTTACGAATCCTTGCTGTTGCTTTAACTAGCAATAACAACAACGTTATGAGCATTGGTCACAAAGTCACGACACATGGCAGTGGGAAATGTATTGTAGTTGTCTGCAAATGTTTTGTTAACCACGAAGTCAGACACCAACGAACTTCATATTGAGGTGGTATAGCTGGTACCGTAAGTACTTCGATTTGTTACAGGAGACATTTGGGTAAGAAAGGTTTTTTGTAAAGAAGCAATAAATAGCTGCTGGAGAGAATATTCCAACAAAAACCCAAGGAAACTGATGAGGATCAGTGTCGAGATCGGACAATGCCATACATTCCCAATAATAAATAGTTTTTTTTTTATAAAAACAACAAACTGCGATTCAGCCTGACTATTTTGCAACAACAAAACATAAAACCAGTAAGGAAAGTAGTAAAGTCGGACGGGGCCGACTATATGATACCCTTCACTACTTTGGGTATATTTTACAGATAAATCTTAACAGACGTCGCATTTTTGAAGGACCAGTAAAACGAAATTGGACCCATAAACATGTCTTCCTGCAACCTATACTAAATTTTTCATTTGGTCAGATATAGAGTTGATTCTTTCCAATGGGACAAAATTATGTAAATCAATTTAAAGCATATATCAATCGGATACCCGTTGATTATTTGGATACATATCTGATAAAAATGAGGAGTTTGGTGCGCCATTTACTTCAAATCGGACGAAAATATGTATAAAAGCTATATCGAAACTTTCATCAAAACTTGTCACAGAATATCGGCCATATTTTGAGTTCTTGGTGCATAATTTAGTTCAAATCGGGAAAAAAACGTGGTAGCTCTATCCAAATTTTAACCGATTAAATAAAACTTTCCACATGCTAGGTTATATAAACTATATAACTTTGGGTCTTTGGTGCACATTTTACTTAAAATCTGACAAAACTATATATATGAACTATATCTAAATCTGAACCAATTTCAACAAAACTTGCCACACGTTATCTCATAATAACTACAAAAATTGTGTGCCACTCGGACCCACCTGGGGAATTCAGTGCAGCATTTATATCTAACTTATAGGTTATACTAAGTTCATTACGAAAGATATATGTGGACGAAAATGTATATGGGAGATATATCTAAATCTGGAGCGATATTCAGGAAACTTAACACACATCATTCTATACTTCATTCAGTACGATATGCCAAATTTCGTGCAAATCGAAATATATATAGGGACTCTGATGCACTATTTATCTAAAATCGGACAAAACTATATATGGGAGCTATATCTTAATCTAAACCGATTTTCACGAAACTTAACACACATCATTGTAGACTTTATTCAATTTCGTGGAAATCGAAATATATATAGGGACTTTGGTACACCATTTTCCTTAAATCGGACGAAAATATATATGGGAGCTATATCTAAATCTTGACCTATTTTCACGAAACTTGACAGACATCATTCTAGACTCAATTCAGTACGTTATGCCAAATTTCGTGCAAATCGCAACATATATGTGGTGCCCCATTTAGATGAAATCGAACGAAACTATATATGGGACTATATCTAAATCTGGACCGAATTTCACGAAACAAGACAGACATCACTCTAGGCTCAATTCAGTGCGTTATGCCATATTTCGTGCAAACCGATCTATATATAGCGACTTTGGTGCACCATTTACATGAAATCGGACGAAACTGTATATGGGAGCTTTATCTAAATCTGGACCTATTTTCTAGAAACTTGGCAGACATCATTCTAGGCTCAATTCAGTACGTTATGCCAAATTTCGTACAAATCGGAAGATATATGGGGACTTTGGGGCACCATTTACATGAAATCGGACGAAACTATATATTGGAGCTATATCTAAATCTGGACCGATTTTCTCGAAAGTTGGCAGACATCATTCTAGGCTCAATTCAGTGCGTTATGACAAATTTCGTGCAAATCGAAGGATATATAGGGACTTTGGGGCACCATTTACATGAAATCGGACGAAACTATATATGGGAGCTATATCTAAATCTGGACCGATTTTCAAACTTGGCAGACATCATTCTAGACCTAAATGATTAGGCTGTACCAAATTTCGTTCAAATCGAAAGATATATAGGGACCGTTTACATTAAATCGGTTAAATATATATATGGGAGCTATATCTAAATCTGAACCGATTTTTCCCAATTTCAATAGGGTTCGTACTTGAGCCGAATAAGTGACCTATGCCAAATTTTATCCAATTCGGATCATAAATGCGACCTGTACTTTGTTTACAATTTAACATGGACAGACAGACGGACGGACGGACATGCATAAATCGACTTAGAAAGTGATTCTATGCATATTCTCAAAAGGAACCATATGTCTATCTCGATTATTTTTGCCTGTTACAAACATATGCACAAAGACATAATACCCTGTACCACAGTGTGGTGAAGGGTATAAAAATCCCTGTTCTGAATAGACTTTTCCTGCTAAGGATAGTTCATAGTATGGAGGGTATATTAATTTTGTCATTCCGTTTACAAATCCTCGAAATATTCTTTTCCGACCCTATAAAGTATATATATTCTTGATCAGGTTAAAATTCTAAGACCATATAGCCATGTCCGTCAGTCTGTTGTAATCACGCTATCTTCTGAAGGAATTAAGATATGGTGCTGAAATTTTGCATAGGTTTGTCTGTTGTCTGCAGGCATATCAAGTTCAAAAATGGGATATATCGATCAACGTTTAGGCATAGCTCTCATATAACAGCACCCCTCAATTTTCGGAATTTTGAGATTCTTGAACGCGTATTTCAACGGAATACGCTGAAATTTGGTTCTTATTGGGTACTAAATGTCTCAACAAAAAATTATAAGTATAGCTCCACTTTTTCAGGTATCCCCCATATAACGGTACCTCCTAATTTTCAGTATTTTGGGGGTTTTATGATATTTTTCCACCGAATTTGCTGTAATTTAGTATTTTGAGTTTTTAATAGATACCACATCTCTCCACAAAAAATCATAAATATATGTTCATTTTTTCCGATAACCCCCATATAAAGGTACCCGGTATTTTGGGGTTCTTGAGCGCGTTTTTCAATCCCTGCAATTTAGTATTTTGAAGTCGTATATGGTAACAAATCTCCCTACCAAAAATTTTTAATATTCGCCCCCTTTTTGGGTTCGTCCTTTTTATATACCCTTCATCACACTGTGGTACAGGGTGCCTTTGTGCATATGTTTGGTCGCATTTATGATCCGATTTAGATGAAATTTGGCGCAGTTCACTTATTTGGCCCAAGGACGAACCCTATTGAAATTGGAGAAAATCGGTTCAGATTTAGATATAGCTAATATATATTGTTTCGTCCGATTTTATTTAAATGATGCATCAAACTCCCGATTGGCACAAAATTTTGCACAGAGTTCTGAATTAGGACCAGACTGATGTCTGCAAAGTTTTGTTAAAATCGGTTCATATTTAGATATAGCTCCCATATGTGGTTTCGTCCGATTTTATGTGAATGATGCACCAAACTCCCAATATTTGTCCGATTGGTACAAGATTTTGCACAGTGCACTGATTTAGGTCCAGACTGATGTCTGCAAAGTTTTGTTAAAATCGGTTCAGATTTAATTTCGCCCGATTCCATCTCAATAGTCCTCCATCGATTCTATGTCTATTCTATCTACAGGATATTAACATATCTTGTATGTACTCAAAGTGATGAAGGGTATCATATAGTCGGCCCCGTCCGACGTTTGAACTTTCCTTACTGGTTTTATTCTACGGTATGGATAATCTACTAAAAATAGTTTTTTGTAAAACTCCTTGAGTAATACTTGAAAAAATATTAAAAAAAAACTACGCCTTGAGTAATATCTGAAAAAATATTTTTGAAAATCCACGCCTTAAGTAATACTTAAAAAATATTTTTAAACCAGTGAGCGGAGCAGTGTAGTAGGACGCGGCCGACCATACGATACCCTACACAACTACCAGAGAACTCTATCTTTCTGTGGATTTTTATTCCGAGCCTGGGTAATATTTCGTGATAGTTGCGCCCTCTTACCCGACTAGAGGTCAACAGCATCTCTTCCTTACACAGACATATTTTCCGAAAATTACCAATATTCAGTACAGTCCTTCTAATTACTTGTCCATATTCCCTTCACAGTGGGTTGTGTTGTGATGTTCGGCTTATAATTGTAGCCTATAGATTGAATCGAAAGAAATACAAAAAAATATAAGTTTTCGGTCCACTTCATCCTAAAATTATTATCTGATCATCGCCGAAAATTATAGGCGTTGAACTTGACCATAACTGGAACCTCATGGAACATTTCAAAGCGATCAGTGCCATATTTCCGCCCTCTGGTGTGATAGTGGTTTATTAAATAATATCCGAATACGACAATATAATTGGTATCAATTTAAAGGCCAACCACTCCTCTCGGCTCTATGTCCTTCAGGAGTAAATATATACGCTATAGAATAAATAAAATTTGTAATTTTTCACACAAAAGTCAGGTTCCATTTGACCCACTAAATATTGACCGATCTTTATCAAAACAGGCATGCTTATTCTTTGGCCCAATCCCCTTCTTCATGTAAAAATTCGAGACGTTTGAGCCATAATTACGGCCTCTGGAGCGACCAGAAAAACCGACAAAAATTAAGTTTTTGGTCCATTTCATCCCCTAAATATTAACCGATCTTTTCCAAAAACAATAGGGATCTTCATTGGGCCGAACCCATCCTACATGCAAATTGGTGTTTACAAATTATAATGTGTAGGGTAAACAAAATCCAGTCGTGATTAGTACTTGAAAAAGTGGTTAAAAATATTATTGAAAAAGTTCCTAAGATATTCTTTATTAAGTCCACGCCTTGTAAAGGCGATAAAAAATATTATTTTTAAATATACTCTTTGGATGATTGCTAAAAAATATTTTTTTTATACACACCTTCGCCCACTGTGACAAAGCCGTATGTTTTCTCTTAAATGTTGCTTCCCTGAGCTTTTTTTCTCTTCAGCCATATAGTGCAACAAATGTTGTTATCTGTCCTATTCAACATGTTGCTCCAGCAATTGCCTTAAGTGGTGATAACACTTTAAGTATTGTCTTAACGCTATCGCCTACCACTTCAGTTGAAATTTAATTAAAATCCACTCTCATACAATGGCCGATAAATAACTACGGCATGTGCGACAATAACTACTATGACCCAATGATACAACTTTGTTTGTGGCAGGAGACACCATGGCAGGCGGTGATTCCGTAAAATTTTATTAGTTCACATATATTGCGCGGAATTTATTTGCTTATTTTTTTTTTTGCTGTTGCTTCCTCCCTTTCGATGATAACACAACACATAACATAAAGAGCAACAATATAAGAGGAGTTTAATAGGCGAGGTAAACCATTAAATGGAGGGGACATTTAAGTGAAGTAACTAAATATGCTTATGCGGATGAGGATAGTGGTGGTAATAACTCCTTTGTTATTGATGGTCAAATGAACAGTAAAAATTCAATGTTAATGTTAAGCGATTAACTGGAGTGTTGTAAAATGTTTACATTTGTAATTTAATACTTGCGGATTAAACATAAAAATCTACATCGGATAAATACAAGGTCGTTTTATGTTTAAGAATTTTACTTAACAGCTATATTAACACACACAGTGGTCGATCTGCAAGTGCAGTTTGGTCAAATGGTACTAAAATGTGTGTGCTAGAAGATTTGTAGAGAATTTATTAGATCCGATTTTTGGAACAATCAGTAGGCATACACATCTTTTGGAAAGGCAAAGTGTATTATAATTCTCAGTGACCTCTCTGATAGCGATTCGGCGACTAAAAACATTTATTTCCATCAATTTGTGGATACTTGTCTATGCAAATACACTTTGGTTTTCAAAAAGAAGTCTTTTAATATCGAAAAGAAATTTCTTTATTAATCTATGAGAAAATTCATCTTTATTTCACGGGAAAATCGGTTGGCCTTCTCCTTGAGTCTCCCTGAAAACATGTTGTAGGTTTTCCTTTAACTGGTTATACCTAAGGAACCACAACCCTGAGGCTATGCAAACCTTAACCATGGAAAAGAGAAACATATATCTGTATCGTAGTACGAAGTGAATGAAAATTATTGTGTGCCGATAAACACCTGGTTTTAAGTGTGCTGTGAGTTGACAACAACTATTAAATATTAGTATTAATTGTGGTATGATATTAACATTTTGTTCACCCTCCAAGAACCCGGAATGCCAAATTTCGGGGAAAATACACATGTACATTGTGGGTTTAATCTGTATTTAAAATAATTGACTCCAGATTAAGGCTAAATCCGTATTAAATCAAATAACTCCTAAACTGTTCGACCAGCGGAACATCATTGGCAAGGTCTTAAAGTCCTCTTCCCGATAAAAAAATTGAAGCGGGATCCTGAGATGTTGGCTCACTCTGTCGACAGAATCCGGTATATCCAGATTTAGAACAGGAACGTAATACTTTGGCTGACTCTGTTAGATGTCGGTTCCGGAATATCGACAATTTTAACAGGGGCATAATGCATTGGCACACTCAGATGGATATACAGAACTAGAGCAGGAAAGTGTTGGACTACAGGATACTGGTATATCGAGAATCGGAACAGGCACCTTATACATTGGCTCACTCTGTTAGACGACAGGATCCGAAATACTAATCAGTAAGGAAAGTAGTAAAGTCGGACTGGGTCGACTATGTGATACCCTTCACCACTTTGGGTATATTCTACATATGTATCCTAACAGGCAACGCGTTTTTGTTTCATATCTATATCTGAACCGATTTCGGGGAAACTTGCCAAATACTAATTTATATTACACAGTATTCTATCTTTCTAGACATTATTCATTACGCTGTGCCAAATTTCGTGCCAGTCAAAAGATTTCCAGGGACTTTAGTAGCATATTTACCTAAAATCGGGCGAAGCTATATATGGGAGCTTTATATAAATCTGAACCGATTTTCGCGAAACTTTTCACACATCATTCTAGACTTAATTCAGTACGCTATGTCTAAATTCGTACAAATCAAAAGATTTCCAAGGACTTTAGTGGACTATTTACCTAAAATCGGGCAAAGCTATATACGGGAGCTATATCTAAATCTGAACCGATTTTCGCGAAACTTGGCACACATCATTCTAGACCTTATTCATTAGGCTGTGCAAAATTTCGTGCAAATCGAAAGATATATAGGGACTTTGGTGCACTTTTTACCTTAATTCGGACGAATATATATATGGGAGCAATATCTGAATCTGTACCGATTTTTTCCCAATTTCAATAGGGTTCGTCCTTGGGCCAAACAAATGAACTATGCCAAATTTCATTCGGATCATAAATGCGACCTGTAATTTGTTCACAATTTAACATGTACATGACAGACAGACGGACGGATGGACATGCATAAATCGACTCAGAAAGTGATTCTATGCATATTCTCAAAAGGAACCATGTGTCAATATCGATTATTTTTGTTTGTAAATGGTCCACTGGTGTCATAAGGAGGCCCATGTCACAGTTCTCAGGGCAGTATTCTGACAGGTTTGAGTGTTGTTTCCCTGCGTATCGCTTACATTCGCGTAACACACTGGCGCCGCATAGCACACCACCGTCTGACCTATTGCTTTCTAGGGAGTCAAACAGGTCTATTTATCAGCACATTTATCCGTATTTATTACGATCTAGCCGTCCGGTGGATGTGGAATTTCAGAAAGGTAGAGGTTAAACATTTTCGGAAATATACCCCTCCTTGGGGAATACCCTGTTTCACTGTACGGTTTTTGGAGTTTTTGGAACTGACGATTTTCTCTGACGATTTTCGAGACTTTAGAACAATATGGGTGGCTAACGACATTTGGAGTGCAGCAGTTAAGTACTCTACTCCAGGTTCATTCAGGTCCCAACTAATGGGATGATTTAGCGTTTCGAATAATATCTGCAACATCATACTTCTCGGCTCGGAGGGCTCAAATACGACGAAGCACACCCCTTTTAGCTTTGTCACTCTCGGCGCGCTCTCTGAACTGCCGGTTAAAAAAAAAATGCTCACCTCTTCGAATCAGTCACCGAACATAAACCACTACATGTTTGTGCCAGTTCTCCCAGTTTTAGATGTACCACTCGTCTAATTATTTCCATTTCCCGTAAAATATTATTTTTCGAATCCAGTTCGGTTATTGTGACCTGACCTAAACGATGTTGAAGTCTGAGATAATCTTTGGCACAGCTCATTTACTTTACCCATGAATGAAACTTTTTGAAATTGAATTGAATTATACAGATTCATTCGATTTTACATAAATGATACAAAAAAGTCCAAATGTTTTTTCTGATTTGTACAGAGTGTGTTAAGTCCGCACTATAGGGACTTGGGTGTTGGCAGGTACAGTGCAACGAATCTCCCATGCATATATAAAATTTCATATAAATCGGTCCAGATTTGGCCTTAGCTCATATATATCCCATTGGGAGTTTAGAACGATGTATTTTAATTTTCGTTTAAATTGGATTTGAATATAGCTCCCAAATATTTTCCTACTCCTATTTCCACAAGGCAAGGACCTGCCCTACCTCAAT
Source organism: Musca vetustissima (assembly GCF_032173495.1). Classification (NCBI taxonomy): domain Eukaryota; kingdom Metazoa; phylum Arthropoda; class Insecta; order Diptera; family Muscidae; genus Musca; species Musca vetustissima. The sequence continues at coordinate 32,880 of NW_026873108.1, read as the reverse complement.
ATGCTTTACAATATCCCATCCCTTCACATTTCTAAATAAACTGACGAAACATTTGTTTGCCATTTCTTATCAAAGAAAAGCTTTTGTAGCTAAACAACACCCATCAACAGTCCATTCGCAACAACGTACCCGCAACATTAAATGTTGCTGCGAACAAAATCATGCAAAAGGAACAAATTGTTTGTAAACAAAAAACAGCTGATTTCCATTCGGCCACCATACATTCAGGGAAAATCATGAATGAAATTCATTATAACAACAACAAATCGTAACGAACTCAACACGATTGCCAGACACGAAGTAACAAACGAACAAGAAACAAAAACACACAACAGGCAGGCAGGCAAGCAAGCAACTTAGAAGCAGTAACAGCATCATACCACCACAATTCATCTTGGCCAAAGAAGTGCTCCCTCCGTACCGAACGCACATCCAAACGAACAGAGCTTTAAAAAGCAAACGGATGGTGTTGCTGGAAAGTGCGGTGGTGCTTGTTTTGCTTACTGGCTGGCTGACTGCTTGCCTGCATGCTTCGCATGTGACACCAACAAGTAGAAAATTAGGAAGCACAAAATCCAAAATCAGTTTCACGTTAAATTGTGAACATAACGGACGCGTTTTGTTTCAACGACTTTGTGTGTAGTAACGGATTTTACTTTCTTGTGTGTGGCATGCCTCGCTATGGCAGAGGCATTAGTTTTTTTATTTTTTGGCAATGGTTACGATATAATTCGCTTCTTGTATTTCGGTTCGTTTTGTGTGTTAATGAATGAAACCAGTGACCAGTGGACAAGTGTTAAATGAGAAAAGTTTACGAAATTGAAAAAAAAGAAAATTATATTTTTGAATTGGAAATAATTACAAATTAAAAAAGAAATTAATACTAATAATAATGAAAATGTTTAAAATACATACAGGCATAAAATATACAATGGAATTATAAAAATTAAATAAATTACTATTAGAAAAAATATATTTAATTGAAATCTTAAAAAAAATTTAAAATTGCAAAGAAAATAATTGAAAAGTGTGTATGAATCCAGTTTTAAGAAATTTATAAAGTGTAATAAATAGAAAAAGTGTAATATTTAAATTAAACAATAATTAAATTTACAAATTTTTGTTGGTGTTAAATAATAAAAAAAATAATTGATTGTAATTGCTAGAAATATACATGCATTAATTGTTATTAAATTGAAATATACAAATATAAAATGTACATATTTATGAATTGAATTTTTATGTTAAACATTAAAAAAAAAGAAAATACTAGATTAAGAAATATTACAAATAAAATAAAGTGAAGTGAGTGTGTTTGGATACAATTTTCTAAGTAGAAAATAAATTACTAGGTAGGTTAAATCAATCCTAGACAGGGACTATAACAATTATTTTCAATGTAATAAAATTCAAATATAAATTTTATAAAAAATATTTGATTGGAAATAGGCAATATTGAAAAATTCATTTAAGAATTTGAAAATAAATGTAGCATGAAATGTGAAAATGTTCCGTGAACAGTATTCCGATTGATTCTTAATAATTGGAATAATGGTATTTATTAAGAAATACATATAAAGGAAAATTATTAGAAGGATCAACAAGTAAAAATGTCCTCAATTTCCTTCACTTTAAATGTATCCACCAGTGTTGCCAAAATTTTATTGAGAACCAATAAGGAAAGTAGTAAAGTCGGACGGCCCGACTATATAATACCCTTCTCCACTTTGTGTATATTCAAAAGTTGTGTCCTAACAGACGTCGCATTTAAAAAAAAAAACATTGATATGAAATTGGACGGACTTCATTATGCAATCTTTATCTAGAATTGAACCGGCCTTTGTCCTAGTTCATAGGATACCTATATACGTATTGAATAACGTCTTAAAATTTGGAACCGATTGATTTATTAATTTTTGAATTATAGTGACCGCTATTTGTAGGAACACTGTTTTGAGAAGAACGTGTATACTGTTGAGAAGCTTTTCTGCCGTCGCTTAATACTGGCACAAAGAAAAACAAACAACCAGTAGGGAAAGTAGTAAAGTCGGACGGGGCCGACTATATGATAACCTTCACCACTATGGGTATATTAAACAGGACTATTAACATAAAATTGGATGAAATAAAATATGTGATATTTATCTAAATGTGAATCTACCTAGATCTATCCATAAACATGTCATTCGTTTATTACAATGGGACAAAAGTATGTAAATCGACTTCAAAAAAATATCAAAAGCTCATCCGTTGGGCTATGTCTGTACTTCTAGAAAACGGGACTACATAATTCTATGCTCAATTATGTTCGTTGTGCAAAATTTGATGTCAATCTGACAAACCTGAGGAGTTTGATGCACTATTTACTTAAAATCCGACGAAAATATATATGGAAGCTATATCCAAATATGAACCGATTCCAACGAAACTTGTCACAGGTTAGGTTATACTAATTTCAGTACGTTTTGTTCTATCAGCAATATATTGGTTCCTTGGGGCATCAATTACTTAAATCCATCTATAATATTTTAGATGTAGCTCCTTCTAAATCTCAACTGATTTTAACGAAACTTGGCACACATCATTCCGGACTAAATTCGGTAAGCTATGCAAAATTTCGTGCAAATCGAAAGATATATATCAACTTTGGTGCACCATTTACATAAAATCTGGCGGAACTATATGTGGGAGCGATATCGAAATCTGAACCAAAATACACGAAACTTGGCAGACATCACCCAAGGCTTAATTCAGTACGTTATGCCAAATTTCGTGCAAATCGAAAGATATATAGGGACTATGGTGCACCATTTACATGAAATCGGACGAAACTATATATGGGAGCTATATCTAAATCTGAACCGATTTTCACGAAACTTAACACACATCAGTCTAGACCTTATTCATTACGCTGTGCCAAATTTCGTGCAAATCGAAAGGTATATAGGGACTTTAGTGGACAATTTACCTAAAATCGGGCGAACCTACATATGGGAGGTATATCTAAATCTGAACCGATTTTCATGAAACTTTGCAGACGTCATTCTAGATTTAATTCAGTGCACTATGCCAAGTTTCGTGCAAATCGAAGGATATATAGGGACTTTGGTACACCATTTACATTAAATCGGACGAAAATATATATGGGAGCTATATCTAAATCTGAACTGATTTTTCCCAATTTCAATAGGGTTCGTCCTTGGGTCGAATAAGTGCCCTATGCCAAATTTCATTCAATTCGGACCATAAATGCGAGCTGTACTTTGTTTACAATTTAACATGGATAGACGGATGGACGGACATGCATAAATCGACTTAGGAAGTGATTCTATGCATATTCTTAAAAGGAACCATGGGTCTATCTCGATTATTTTTGCCTGTTACAAACATATGCAAAAAAACATAATACCCTGTACCACAGTGTGGTTTAGGGTATAAAAAAAAATTACCAACTTTGTTGAAAAAAATACCGAATATTTTTGGAGTACCGTTATAAGGGCTACCCAAAAACATGGACCAATATACCCCATTTGCAATACCAAACATCCTAAGGGTGCCGGCAAAGGCTATGCAAATTTTAAGAGCTCTATATTAAATATAGCGATCTCTATCAAGATTTCTACAAACGGACTGACATAGAATCGACATCGAATTTTTTTCTGGCCAAGAATACTTTATACTCCGGCGAATATTTCGAGATGTTGCAAACGAAACGACAAATTTAATATACTCTCTCCCTCTGGCGGAGGGTATAAAAAATAAAAATAAATAAATATCTTTTAATGTAAACGGAGTTTGCGATTTGGTAAAAACTATGCACATCGTAATATCTATGTCAAACTTTATTTGGACCTGAAAATGGGATTTATAAACCCGCTCCTTGTAGTACTTTCTTATTGAGTGTCATATGTTTACCATATCTAGATCATATCCGAAAAAGCAGCCTATAGGTGCAGTGCTTCTTGGGCTTAAAACTGTAAAATTGTAAATCTAGAATAAAATGTCTTTGTAATCGTAGTTAAATTCTAAGTCATTATAGTTCTCTTACAATATATTTGCAAGAATAGAATCACTTTAATATAAAACCATGCCAATTGACCAATATATAACAATAAAACACATCGTCAATTTCCTTAATAAAAATATATTTGTCGTCAAGTAAAATTGTACTAAATTTCATTATGAATGGATTAATGACATGACTATCGACAACATATTTTTTGGGGTTGCATAAATAACTTGATTCAAAATACTAAAATTGGAAACATTTACGCACTTATATTACCTAACTAAAGGATATTAATGTTATCAAAACACACACACACATCCTACATATTACACCATAGCCCATACCCACTTGCAGCTACTTGTCTGCAAATTTCAACTATTTGCTAATTACCCCAAACAAGTAAGGCAAAGTAATGTAACAAAGAAAAAATGATTTAATCTAATTTGCAACTATTTCCTCCTTTCTTGCTAATTTTCCCAGTTTTGCCATTTGTATTAAGATAAATGATGGAGATAATTGTTTGTTAAACTTTGACAATGCATTAATTAGATTATTGCTGAAATGATTATCTAGGAATCGGTTGGAAAAGAACAAAAGAAGACAGAAAAAAACAAACAAATTTCATCGATAATATCTCAAAGTAAGTTTGTGTGGCGTTTTGTTGAGTGCTATTGCTATTGGGGTTATCGAGAGACAAGAAACCCTAGATAATGTTGAGAAGTTTGCAATAGTTATGACTAGTTGTTGATTATGAAGTGAGTGATAACGAAAAATCGTTTCTAGAAAAAATATGACGTGCTTGTTGTTAAGAGAATGAGTATTTTATGTAGGCATCATAGGTAGCAGTCGGTTTGGTTGGCAATGACCGTCAAACAATTTATGCAAAAAGTAACAATAATTTCTTGGCAGAAAATGTTAAATTCAATTTTAAATTTTAAGCACGTTTTCCAAAGAAGCAAACTTATAAATATCGATTGATCTTTGGGTATGGCCCACACATAAAGATCTATTCCCTTTATTGGTATATTGTTGTGCATAGGCTCTTTTTCCCACGATGTGATTATATTTAAGCATTACTCAAGCCGTGTATTTATTAATATTTGTTAACCATCATAGGCGTAGATTTATTAAACGAATATTTGTTTTTCGACCATCTATGGTATGGATTTATTAATGAATATTTTTACAAAGACCTTCCCAAGTCGAGAATTTGTTAAGAATATTTTTCCAAGACCTCCCTAAGGTGTGGATTTTTAGAGGACCGCCATCCAAGGCAAGGATTTTTAAAAAATATGTTTCCAATTACCATCCATCCAAGGCGTGTGTTTTTATAAAAATATTTTGGTCGACCATCTAAGGTGTGGATTTTTAAAGAATGTTTTTTCCAATACCTTCCCATTTTTTCAAAGACATCCCCAAGGCGTTGGTTTTATAAAGATAATTTGTGACTATAGTTGGAGCACTCCAGCATTTAAATTTGAATAAATCTTTTGTGTCTCGTACCATCGCTCGTTAATATTATCGCGAAAATATTCTGGAGGGTGTATTTGGCCGCAGACCTTGGACATTCCAAGAGGACTCAGCATTATCGCATTCAGCACGCGCCACCCAAAAATGGTTACAAAATTAGGTTCCTCGCTTCATTTACCAATCCGTTGGACTATTGTATCTGGAGTATTTTGAAAAGCAAGGTTGACACTAAAAAATGCCAAAGTGTCGATAACCTCAAGCAAGCGCTTCGCCGAGAATGGGCCAAAATACCCCAGAGCGGAATTCGAGCACGTGCAACGGCTTCATTGGCCGTTTGAAGGCCATAATTCGTGCAAAGGTGACCAATTCGAACAAATCTAAACTTATTCAAAAATTTGATGCTATTATCGGCGTTTGACTTTGTTGCAGTTTTTTTATATCACCCTGTATTTTGTCGACCATCTAAGGAATTGATTTTTAAAGAATATTTATACCCTACACCACACTGTGGTACAGGGTATTATGTCTTTGTGCATATGTATGTAACAGGCAAAAGGAAAAGAGATAGACACATGGTTCCTTTTGAGAATATGCATATAATGACTTTCTAAGTCGATTTATACATGTCCGTTTGTCCGTCCGTCTGTTCATGTTAAATTGTAAACAAAGTAAGGTCGCATTTATGATCCGAATTGGATGAAAAGGTAAATGGTGCATCAAAGTCCCTTTATATCTTTAGATTTGCAGGAAATTTGACACAGCGTACTGAATTAGGTCTAGAATGATGTATGTTAAGTTTCCAAAAATCGATCCAGATTTAGATATAGCTCCCATATATATTTTCGTCCGATTTAATGTAAATGGTGTACCAAATACCCTATATATATTTCGATTTGTACGAAATTTGGTATAGTGTACTGAATTAGGTCTAGAATGATGTGTGTTAAGTTTCGTGAAAATCGGTTCAGATTTAGATATAGCTCCCATATTTATTTTCGTCCGATTTAATGTAAATGGTGTACCAAAGTCCCTATATATCTTTCGATTTGCACGAAATTTGGTATAGCGTAATGAATTAGGTCTAGAATTATGTGTGTTAAGTTTCGTGAAAATCGGTTCAGATTTAGATATAGCTCCTATATATTTTTTCTTCCGAGTGTATATATATTGTGCACTAAAGACCCAAAATTTGTCTGATTGCCACACAATTTGGTACAATGAACTGTACCACTGTAATATAAGTAAATCACTGGCAAGTCTAATTAAAATCGGTTCAGATTTTGATATAGCTTCCACAAGTATATTTTCGTCCGATTTTACATATAATTAAAAAAAGTTTGCACAACGTACTGAAGTTAGTATAACCTAGAAGTTGGATATAAACGCTTCGTCCAATCGGCACAAAATTTTGCACTACGTACTGAAATTATTATAACATAACTTGTGGCAAGTTTAGTTGAAATCGGTTTAGATTTAGATATAGCTCGTATATATTGTTTCGTCAGATTTTAAGTAAAAGGTGTACCAAAGAGCCAAAAGTTGGGCCGTTTGCTACAAACTTTTGCAGAATGTACTGAATTTAGTATAGCGTACCGTGTGCTAATTATAATAAGAGTCGGTTCAGACTTAGATATAGCACCCATATATAGTTTCGTCCGATTTTAAGTAAAGACCCAAAGGTAGACCGATTGACACAAAATTTTGCACAACGTACTGAAGTTAATATAACCTAGCGTGTGGAAAGTTTTGAAATCCGGTTCAGATTTGTATAGAGCTCCTATATATATATATATATATATTATCCCGATTTTAAGTACATAATGCATATAACTTAACCTGTGACCAGTTTCAATGAAATCGGTTCAGATTTCGATATAGCTTATATATATATTTTCTATACATTGCTTTAAATAAAGTTGTCCCATTGTAAGAAGCAACCCTATATCCGCCAAAATGATATGGATCCATTTTCATCCATTTCAAAAATTCGACGTTTGTTATGATTCATCTGTTGAATAAACCCAAAGTGGTGAGGGGTACCATATAGTCGGCCCCGTCCGAGTTTACTACTTTCCTTACTGGTTTTTTTAAGACTACCCAAGGCTTAGATTTGTTAAACAATATTTTTTTCAAAGACTATCCAAGACGTGGATTTATTAAAGAATAATTTTTCGAAGACTATCCAAGGGGTCGATTTATTAAAAAAAAACCATTCGCGTCGAGTTACAAAAAAAAAAAATACTATCCAAGGAGTGGATTTTTTAAAATATGTTTTAAAAACTATCCAAAGCATGGTTATTTTGATAAAATATTTTTGTAAATATTTTTAAAGACTATCCAAGGCGTGTATTTATTAAAAATATTTTTTTCAAAACTATCCAAAGCTATCCATGACGGGGATTTATTAATTTTTTTTTCAAAACTATCCAAGGCGTGGATTTATTAAAAAAAAGGTGTGGATTTATTATTTGTTTCTTTTAATTTCTTAACTTTTTCTATTAAAAAAAATTCTTGCTTCTTAAGAATGTTCTAATGAAAATATTTGCAAATTAAAAAGAGAGCTTAACAAAATTTGCAAATAACTCAATAATAAACTTACACGAGCGCGCACACACACCCAAAAAAATTATCCTATATCTGAAATGTATTATAAGCGTTACAAATATTTCATATCGCTCAAAGATAAGCAAACTACACAAAAATCATCGGAGAAAAAAAAAACGCCAAAAAAACAAGTTTTTTTCGCAAGTTATCGGAGTTAAGTATTTGCCGGTTTCCTTTAGTTTTTTTATGTGCGTTTTGTTTCTTGGCTTATCGCTGCTGCCGTTGCTTGGCCAGAGTTCTGTTCTGTTCGGTTTGGTTCGCTTCGGTTCATTATTAAACTCAATTTAGACAAATTTACAACGCATTTACGTGTTTGAAATGCGTAAGATTTTTTCTGCGTTTGGGTACCCTACAGGAGGCAATATGGGAATTACATGTAAGACAATAACTAGCAGAAATGGTGTATTTGCCAAAGATACTCTGTGTCGATATCCTTGGTAAATATATATTTTTTTTTAATATAAAGGGTTGAAAATTGTGATTGTTTGTTTTTAAGTGCATAGGATTTTTCGTTGTACCCTACAGGAGGTAATATTGAAATTAATATTAGAAATCTGTGCTAGTGTCCTTCCAAAGAAAAAGTATTGTGTTTTTAATTATCTTTTCTTAATAGTTATTTCCACTTTCTAACATTACCCCCCAAAAATTTTGCTGACCCAAACCTCCAGCTTGCCAATAATTTTGCTGTTATTGCCAAAAATAACACAACATGGAAGTGCCAACAAGCAAGCAAGTCAACCCGCCAACCAACCAACTAACCCGCCATTCAGACATTCCGACAATCATTGAAACTAGCGTTTATAAACATTTGATGTTTTGGTTATTTGCCTTCGTTGCGTGGTCAACGATAAAAACGCGTGCCGCACACCATGAGCCACGAGCTAAACATCAACAACAATTTCTAGACATTTTTTTGCGTTTATTGCATTGTTGCATCATTGGCAGCAAAGAACAGAGCGCTGGTATTTGCAACAAGAGTTTTACCACTGCTCTTATGGCTTTAAGGTTTGCAGCAATTTTTTTTCTGCTGCTCTTGTCTATTTTGTTTTCTTGTGTTTTTCTTAACAACAAATTTCCCCCTATCGTGACAGCTATAACGGAGAATAACTACAACAATAAAACTGACCTTCAAATGGCATTTGTTTTCATTTTCATTCGAAAGAAAGGAACTTGGATATTAGAAATTTCGTCGTTTAATTTTGTTTTGGTTAATTTTGACAGATTTGTGTTTTAATAAAGTTAGAAGATAGGAATTGTAAATAATATTGCAATTTTTTAAGTGAAATAAGTTGGTCATCGGAAAATTACTCTTTAAAAATCTACGCTCGGAAAAATATTCTTTAAAAAAATCCAGGCATTGGATGGTGCTAGGAAAATATTCTTAAAAATTCCAGTCCTTGGATGATGCTTGGAAAAATATTCTTTAAACCAGTAAGGAAAGTTCAAAAGTCGGACGGTGCCGAGAACATTATACCCTTCAAAACATTGGGTACATACGAGAGATGATGATAACTACAATATCCTGTAGATAGAATCTTTGGAGCATCATTGAGATGGAGTAGGTCGTGAGCGAAGGTTATATTGATGCCTGTTAGCCTCATACGCTGTACGTAAATGTTGCGTTAAATTTCTTCTTAAAATCTGAAGCTCGTCATCTCTATGAAGTTGAATGCTTGGTTCATTTAATGCTTCAAGATTTCTGAGCAGTTTGTACGAAGTACCATGCGTAATCATATTCAAGCCAAACACGGCTTGATATGGCGAACATTTGATAGCTTGGTGAAATGTATTTCTTAAAGAGCAACTAATTGCGCTAAGGTGTTGCTGCCACATTGTATGGTCATTTTTAAGATAACTGCGGATTCCAGCTATTATCGAACGGTTGACTCTCTCTGAAACATTGGCCTGTGGAGAGTATAAAGCCGTGTATGTGTGGGAAATGCCGAAGGAGGTTAGGAAGGCGTTAAAATCATTAGCCTTAAATTGAGAGCCGTTATCACTAACGATCGTTTCAGGCACTCCAAACATATGGAAAATATTGGTTGTCAGGAAGTCCATTATGACCGCAGAGGTAAATTTCCGTAGCGGACACAACCAATGGAATTTGGTCAAATGATCCAGAACTATCAACAAGCCAATATATCCTTGCTTACTACGAGGATATGGTCCTAGCAGGTCGATATACATCCTTTGAAATGGACGAGACACTTCTATTTGACAACCCATATTGGGCTTCATTATAAAATTCGGCGCTTTAACCGTCTTACAAATTTCACACGATCGAATAAAATTTCATCGTGCACTAGTCCTGGCCAATAAAAGTTTCTGCGGATCAACTCAAGAGTTTTTCCAGTTCCACAATGAGCGGATATGGGTGAATTATGAGCTCGAATGATCACACTTTCACGTAATTGCTCCGGAATCCAAAGCTTCCAACAGGATGCTTCTTGTTCGACATCTCCATTATAATGATCGGTCCGAATATAGATGAATTGGTCGACAATCTTTATGTCAGGGTATTGGGACATGTTTTGGTTAATTTTATTCTTTAATCGAATATAATCGTCATCTCTAAAATGTGGGGAATCTAAATCGACTTCGGGTTGGAGGGACTCAATTTCAGATATGTCACCAAAAGGGATCCTGGAAAGTGCGTCCGGCACAACGTTTTCTTTGCCCTTTCTATGCCGTATTGTAAAGTGAAAGCCTTGTAGCTTGAACACCCATCGTGCTAAACGGCCGGTAAGATTTGGTTGTTTCATTAGCCATAACAATGAAGAATGATCCGTTATGACCTCAAATTCCTGTAACTCGAGATAGCAACGGAATTTTTGTATTGCTTCTACTGCTGCTAAGCATTCACGCTCGGTTACACTATAATTTCGCTGAGATGAACTCAGTTTCCGAGACATGAATGCAATTGGCTTCTCGTTTCCCTCCTCATCTAACTGAACCAGCACTGCACCGATCCCAAAATCGCTGGCATCGCAGTGTAAATAAAACTTTTTTGAAAAATCTGGGTTAGAGAGGATGGGAGCAGAAGTCAAGATCTTCTTCAGATAGTCAAATGCAGTTTGCGCTTCTTCGGTCCATTGAAATTTCTTCTTAGTCGACAAAACTTCTGTTATGGGAAACACGATTGTGGAAAAATTGGCAACAAAACGTCGGTACCAGCCGGCAAGGCCGAGAAAACCGCGTACTTGTTTGATATTTTTGGGTACAGGCCAACATAAAATTGAATCAATCTTCTGTGGATCTGTCTTAATACCACCTTCACCAATAATGTATCCTAAATAGTTCACTTCAGTGACACAGAAATGGGATTTAGATACATTTATGGTAAGATTTGCCTTGCGAAATTGATCTGCAAGTCTTACGAGCACTGTTAAATGTGTAGAGAAGTCTTCAGAAACGACGACTAAATCGTCTAAATAACCAAAAACACAATTTCTCAAGTCGGGAGGTATCAATTCATCTACAAGACGACACATAGTAGCTGGTGCGTTGCAGAGGCTAAAAGGCATGACAACGAATTGGTAGAGTGGTCTACCAGGAATAGTAAAAGCTGTTAATGCTTTTGACTCTTCCGTTAGGCCAATCTGCCAATAAGCATCTTTCAGGTCAATCTTCGAAATGATGTTAGCCTTTGGGAGTCGAGAAAAGATTCCCTCGATGCTCGGCAAAGGGTAAGCATTCTTTCGAGTGACCTGATTGAGCTTGCGTGCATCAAGACACAATCGAACCTTATTAGGTTTTAAAACGAGGCGCATAGGCGAACTCCATGCGGAAGTTGAGGGCTCAATTACACCTAAAGCCAACATTCGGTCTATTTCCTGGTACATTAGTTTTTCCACAGCGGGTGACACAGGATAGTACCGCTGCTTTACAGGAGGAGCTCCATTTACATCTATATGGTGTTTTATTAACGGTGTTCGACCTAAACCATGCTTGTCACAATTAGGAAACAGATCAATGACAGTAGCAAGTTGTTGTCGTTGCAGGGATGTTAAACAAAATTCCCGAGGAGTATCTACTTTTTGTTCAAAAGATTCCGTTTTTTGTAACATTTCGGAAATAAGTTTAGAGGATTCTTCCTGGGCGGAATAGCAAATAATACTTCCAAACAAATCAGGCGCTAGATTGAAAGATTTCCAGAAATCTAGTCCCAGAATTAATCTTTGCTTAATTGAAGGCACGATTAATAGTTTCATTTTGTATGTGGAATTTTTAAACTCCAACGGAACTTCGAGGTAGCCAGTCACTTTCTGTAGTTTGCCATCAGCAGTTTTCACACAGGTCCTCAAGGGAGAAAATTCCTTAAAACTGTCAAAATTCATATTGGCTAGATCGGCACCGATACATGAGACATTTGCCCCGGTATCGAGCAAACCCAACTCACTAAATGTTAAAAATTTAACTGCGGCATAATATCGTCTGTCAGAGTCGTTAATTACAATAGAAGAGATTCGAAATTTCGAAGTAAATCGCCTTTGCTTATAATATCTACGTAATCTTAAAGTCGATCTTTTAGGTTTATGATTTAGGATGGAATTTATAGCAGCATTTTCAAATATTTCATTTCTTTTTGACAAATAATTTTCCCATCTCTTATGATATGGGTAATGGGGGTATACAATTGGATTATTATAAGTTTGTGTTGATTGGTTTAAGCTTTTTCTAGTGAGAATTTTAATATTTGTTTGTTTATTAGGGATTTCAAATCCAGAATCGTTTTTAAATACACCGTTTGTATGACACAGATCTGGATCTGTGTTGCTATTTAGTTCTTTGGCTTGGCGATCTTTTTTAAAGCACATTTGGAGCATTGTGGCTTATAGGTATTTTTAGCTCCACAGCCATAACAAAAGACCTTTCGATCTTCTTCACAATCCTCCCAAAAGTGTCCATATCCATCACAATTCCAACACTTTATTGGTTTGGATTGCTGTTGAACTGCGTCTACCGATAGGGATGTCGATACAGGTTCATTCTCAAAATCATAATCACCGGGGAAATTTACTTCAGCCACACGGCGACTAAATGGTATTTTCGAGGGCATGTTTTTACGGAAATTATCTTCTCCTAAAAGGGCTTCTCTCATTTGAACCAATTTGCGCAAATGAGCAATAGAAAAAATGGGTACGTAAAGAAGTTCGTGCCTTATTTCAGGACGCAAGTTTCTTGTCAAAATTTCAATCAATTCCTGTTCGGGCATTGGCGTATCAAGCCTATCCAACATCGAGGATATTGCTTCATAATAAGTTTCAAACATCTCATTGGGTTTCATTTTCCTAGCTCTTATTTCCTCCTTAATGTCAAAAGACGAACGAAATTCCTTGTATTGATATTTTATAGCTAGGCAAAATGAGTCCCAGTCTATATGGTCTACCTGTTTCCGGTAACGCCAAAACCAATCTTGGGCTTTTCCAGACAGTAATAATGGCAAGTTTTTGCAAAGTTGTGAAAAATCACTATTGAGGTTTTCACGGGTTAGTGTACGAATTCTATATAAAAATTCATCTACACTAATGCCAGAAGACGAACCATCAAATCTGATATGCCAATCTCTAATAATGGAGGTGATTTTATCCGGTCTAATTTCTTGGGTATCAAAATAATTTGGTGAAAGGCAGTCTTGTGCACGTGAAGGTCGGGATGAAGAAGCCTGTTGTTGATTGTTCTGAGAAGAACTGTTCTCTGTATTTGGATTCATATTTAAAGATGGACCTTGAAGGTTATTATTACTTATTGGAACAGATTGTGCAGGGTTACTTCTATTTAGAGGTATATTTGGATTTAATTCCCTTGTGGACGATGAAGGTCCAATACTTAAGTTTTTTAAAATTCTGGTCATTGTGTTTTCAATGATTTCCCCTAATTGGGTATAATCAATTTGCTGTTGGATTTGGTTAGAATTATTTTGGTTCAGAGCATTACGATTGTTAGTAACGGCTGGGGATCTTGGAACATTGGTTTCGTGTATATTTTCTGACGAAATATCTGCACCAGCATCTTGTATATGATCGGAAAACCGCTCCTGAAATAAATTTCGGCAATAACTTCTGGTGTTGTATTGTTTTGCCCTAGCTCCTCTGCCCCTTGTTTTACAAAAAGTTTTAACTTTTTCTGGAGGTAAAATTTTCTTTAATTCCGCTAGGGAACAGGGTCTTTTACACGTCGGACAGTCTGCGGATTCAGATAAATGGTGTTCTATACAAGAACGATGGAATGTATGATTGCATTCAGATATTAGTAAAATTTCTTGTTCCTGTGTTATTTGTTCTTCACAAATTATGCACAGATTTTCAGATATAGAATCTGAAACCGATGCCGAAGCACCTAAAGGTTGAATTGGAGTTCTTTCCATAGTTTGTCTTTAACAAAAAATAAATGTTTGTGAGGTTTTCAATAACAATTAAATATATATACGTTATGTGCAAAGCATTTTCTTACAATTTTCGGTGTAATACCAAAAGGACATAGATTTATATGTGTTTTGATTGATCTAACAAATTGGGCTATGGAATGGCTATTCAATATATAATCAGTCAACAAACCATCCTCTTAATCAGTCTTTTTCACGTACTATCTCATAATGGACAAAATGTGCAGGCAGCAACTATTTTGTATATCCTACTACAGGATAGGAGGTAGGTTATCTTGTTACGAAGGACTAAATAATTGAATCGTCAATACACAATGAAATCCAAAGAATAATACAACTTGCTGGAATTTTACATAGAAAAAATACAAAAATAAATTGGTTGATTTGCTCGAGATAAAACTCAAACATTCAAATGTTTCCAAAAGTATTCTGATTTGATCTATATAAAACTGTCAGGAAATTGGTTTTACTCCTCTTCATTCAAAGTTTGGTTGGAAATCTACAACATAGGTGGATGAATAGTAGGGCAAGAAGATCCAAACCTTAAAGATCTAAAATCTCCTGGCCCCACGTTGGGCGCCAAATTCTGTAATGGACCACTCAAAAATTATTAAAATTTAATCTTATATTGTCTTGAGGTTGAGGAGCGAGGCGGGAGCCATTAACTGGGCTAGCGATCAGCCGGGTTGGGGTGGTTCTTGCTCACACAACTCCAGAATGGTATGTCCATACAAGAATAAATTTATAGACTCCCTAAAATATACTAATTAATAACAAAACAAAGCTGATCTCGAATATAATATATATATAGCTGACAAAATACCCCATATTGGATCAACGTGCGAAAAAATAAACAATCAATCAAATACAATTTTGGATTTCCAGATGATTTGGAATCCTGGTGCGGTGTACCCTCCCCACCTATGATTTCAGCTATGCACCATGTTTTAAAGCTAAAATCCCTAATGTTATATCTAAGTCACTTTTTGGATTACACCATGTAAGAAAATTTAGAGATTTATTCACTCATTTTCTGAATATTTATTTCTAATATAACACTTCATTATACTTCTTCAAATTTATAGGTAATTCATGAAATTATCTTATATAAATGCATTCCCTTAAATCTATGGGCAAGGATGTGTATACTTATGATGATCATTATAAATAAAAAAAATCAAAAAAAAAATTTCAACAAGACAAAAAAAAAATTAAACAAATCAAAATATGAAAGCAGAACAATTTAGTGATCGATAGAGCAAATAAGGTGAGAATAGGTATTTACATATATAGGTATGTACGTATGTACATACATATATACATATTTGTAATCGTCGGTGTCTTTGCTTTTGATTTGTTTCTTCTTTTTTTTTTTAAGCGACAATTAAAGCAAAGCAAAAGACAAAATTACAGATGTTACTTACATATGCACATATATATATATATATATTAAACTCACCAAACAAGTGTACGGCTGGATGAGGCCTCTTCCATCGTTGCTGTTTGTTGCTATGCGGGGTACAAATCAATGTAATTAGTTTTTTGACGTTGCTTATATGTTTGTCAACTTATGTTTTAGAAACGCTTGTTATACCAAAATGTTTGTTCTGCTAACAAATTTGATATGGGTGACTCCACTAATTTTTGAGTTTTTTTTCTTGATGTTAGTAGACAATGAATATAACATAGCATTACTTATAAAAAAAAAAAACTTCACTTCATGATCGTATTATATTGTGTGCAATTCAACGTGCTGGTTAATAATTTTAGTTATTTAAATAACTATTAGAAAAAAATCTGGATCTATTTCCAATTACTCCGATTGATGATTGACACTGGGTAAGGAACAGTGTATGATGTAATTTCATTAGCGTTTAAGAATGGGATTTCGTATGAATTCAGTTTTTTTTTCCACTTTCGGCAGCCGTCTACGATGGTTTTGTATAGATTTGGATGCAGCATAGCACGCAACAGCACAAGATATGCAGCACGGTTTTATATCCAATCTATTATAGATTTTATGCAATATCAAATATCACAATTTACTGCTTATTTCGGCTTGAAAAAATGTGGTGTTACATTTCCAACACGTGGAGAAGTAAGGTTGTGATCTAGAGTGGTGGCTCCACGGAGCCCCCAAATAATGACCACCAAAAGGTTAGGGTATCCTCTGAAAAAATTGAACTTCTTGAAAAACACACGTTATTGATAATTCAAGCTAATTTACCTTTTTTTTGAATTCGTTGCTATTATAATGAATTAAGAAAAATATCATCGGCGAAAGTTTTGTAAATTGGATTTTGAAGAATTATATAACAAAATTTTCCAGTACCGCGTGGCAGCCGATCAGCAAATTCTGATTTTAAGCACTTTTAAATCAATTAACTCGTTTTTTAACAAATTAAAATGTGTAATATTCCACAGGATTTATGTTATCCTCAGCAAGAAAAAACTTTATATTTTTGAGGAATTTACTTTATCTCTATAAAATTTTTATAGTTTATTAAAACCTTTAGTACTTCCAATTTTGTAAGTTTGCTGATGTTTTTAACACGGTGGATCGATGAAAAAGAACGATCAATGGAATTGCTCTTAACAAGCAAACCTCTTGCACTTGTGGATGAGGCAAAAACTATGCAAAAGAAAACACACAAACATAGTGGTAACTAGATTTTAGTTATCGAAATGATTGTGTTAGGCACGAAGTGTTAAATTTAAACTTATGTTACAGATGGTGCTCGGAAAAATATTCTATAACAAATCTACGCCATGGATGGTGCTCGGAAAAATATTCTTTAACAAATCTACGCCATGGATGGCGCTCGGAAAAATATTCTTTAAAAAATCTACGCCTTGGTTGGTCCTCCGAAAAGTATCTTTTAAAAATCTACGCCTTGGTTGGTCCTCCGAAAAGTATATTTTAAAACGATCTACACCTTGTATGGTCCTCCGAAAAGGTTTTTTTAAAACAATCTACGCCTTAGATGGTCCTCTGAAAATTATTCTTTAACAAATCTACGCCTTGAATGGTGCTCGGAAAAATATTCTTTAACCAATCTACGCCTTGGTTGGCAAAGTTCCTCTGAACAAAATCTACGCCTCTGTTAGGCGTTTAAAAAATCTACGCCTCTGTTAGGCGTTTAAAAAATCTACGCCTCTGTTAGGCGTTTAAAAAATCTACGCCTCTGTTAGGCGTTTAAAAAATCTACGCCTCTGTTAGGCGTTTAAAAAATCTACGCCTCTGTTAGGCGTTTAAAAAATCTACGCCTCTTTTAGGCGTTTAAAAAATCTACGCCTCTTTTAGCCATAGAAAAATATCCTTTAAAAATCTACCCCTTGGTTAACCTTAACAAAATTACTTTCGATAAAATTTATTATTTAAAAATCTTCTCCTCGTTTAACCCTCGAAGAAATATTCTCTAAAAATCCTCGCCTGCTTTTTCAATTTGTTGTATTTTTTTATGATTTAGGAAAATGTTTTTTGTTTTTTAATCAGTGAGTTTCTCAATGCGGTGTTGGAGCTTAGAACCCCACCAAATACCCCGAGAACTATAGTTGACATTATCCGACTAGCAGGTCTTCTTAAACCATTAACATTTCTTTAAACCTTTTTTTAACAAATCCTAATTTCCTTGAAAATATTTTTCGTTGCCATAAAAGTTTGAGAAAAAAATCTCCCACTGCCTCAGATTCCACGAAGATTTACCCCATGCCGTGTGCCACATCAGTCAACTTTCTTAATTGTTTTTCTACGAAATTTCATGACATCTTTAAATAATAAATAAAATAGAATTGCAACAAATGGAATTCCTTTAAATAACTCTTGAAAAGAAAACTTATAACAATTTCAAAACCACAACAACAACAATAAAAATGTGAGGACAATGTGTCCTTACGTCGGTTGTTGTGTGTCCTTAAAGAATTTGCACCCTTGTACTTCAATGGAAAAGCTGAATGTTGGTCCATTGTGACCCAATTTTCAAATTCACACTCTCCCTCGCTTGCCGTGTTCGTGTTCGGGATTTTCTTCAACGCGTTACATTTCCCAGAAGTCTGCCTGAGGTCTGTTCAAAAGGATTCGTTTTAACCCCTGTGGTGTTAACATTATTAAAGTGTTTATTTCATTTCACATCATCAAGTTACCGACAAGATGTGGGGGAGGAGGGGGATGGTGGTGTAAGCGGATAGAGTTAAACGAATTTGCAATTGAATGTAACATTTCAACGCCAACACATACCAATGTCAGCTACACACATAGACAATATTAAATAACTAATGTATGGAAAAAAATATTGAAACCTATTCAAACCCCTGGTCCAATACTAAAGACTGTTTTCCTCTTCCTTTTAAATTTGTATTCCTCTATTTTGTGGTGTTGAAAAATTAAGATTTATTTTTGGTATTGCTGTCATCCATCATCCTTTCTATCACTCTCTCTCTCTCTTGTAAATTGTTCTCATCCATTTAATTCCTTGATGGCGGTTTTCAACTAAAAGTTAATTAAAATATTTCAACTGAATATCAAATAAAAATAACAACAACAGCAATAAATAACAACAATCGGCAATAATAATACACTTCAAAACAATAATAAAATCGAAAAGCACAACAACAACACTTGAAAATTTTATTGTTGTTGTTATTGTCGGTTAGTTAGTACGGCTGCATTATTTCAAACTCCTCACATAAATCAACAGATTTGCGCCATGGATACTTTTGTTTGTGGAATACCTGTTGCCGGCTGGTTGGTTTGGCCCCAAGCACGCGTTTAGGCACACGTCGACAACGACGACTCTGTTATCTTTGTTGTCTGACTGGCCTGACGTTGAGGTTGAAAAAAAATAAGTGAGCAATGAAAAATTACTTGAAACTCTACAAGTCTGTTGAACTTGCGTTAAATTTATAAATAAATTGTATGTAAGTGTGGAAGATTGCAAATTTGTGGTCCATTGTCTTCGGTGGACAAATCTGGTTGCAGGTGCAAAATGGAGGCTGTGGTATAATTTTTACTTAGCGAAATTGATATGTATTATTGTGAGCGTGAAATTAATAATAATCAGGGTGTCCTTTAAGGATGTACAATATATTTATGGAAGAATAATAACAAAATACCAACAGAGCGCGGATTATTTTACTATGAAGACCTACCGAAGGGTCTGTAATTTGGCAATTAATATTTTTGAAGAGTGATCAACATCCATACATACAATTTCCAATATAGGATCATATTATAATATAGTCTCCATATAAAGGACACCCATAATTTTTTGTTTTTCAATGGTTTTAGGCACGTTTTTTAAACGAAGTATTTATTGGAGATTAGACGCCAAGTTTGAAGACAATTTGGAATTTGGGCTCAGTATTTAAAGTTTTATGAATTGCATTCGTAAAATGCAGAAATCCCGACATTGACATTACAATACCCTACTCATATAATATACGACTTATTTTTTTCTACAATGTGGCATTTCGGCCTGGTTAAATATATCCTGGCAAAATTATGTTTCTAAGTCGATCACCATATAAAGTTCTATATTTTCAGTATTTTATAGACCCACCGAAGGGACTGCAATTTGACAATTCCTATTTTTGAAGAGTAAGCGAAATCCATACATACAATTGCTAATATAGGATCAAATTTTAATATAGTCTCCATATAAAGGCCACCCATAATTATCTGTATTTCGCATTTTTATACCCTTTGCCACACTGTGGTACAGGGTATTATGTCTTTGTGCATATGTATGTAACAGGCAAAAGGAAACGAGATAGACCGTTTGATAATATGCATAGAATTACTTTCTGAGTCGATTTATGCATGTCCGTCTGTCCGTCCGTCTGTCTGTCCATGTTAAATTGTAAACAATGCGACCTGCGCATTTATTATCCAGGGACGAACCCTATTGCAATTGGAAAAAGTCGGTTAAGATTTAGATATAGCTCCCATATATATTTTCGTCCGATTTTTAACAAATGGTGCACCAAAGAGTAACATTTAGTCCGATTGGCACGAAATTTTGCACAACGAACCGAAGTTATGATAGCCTAAAGTGTTCTAAGTTTTATTGAAATCGGTTCAGATTTAGAAATAGTTCCCATATATATTTTCGTCCGACTTTTAGCAAATGGGGCACTAAAGAGTCAAATTTGGAGATTATATCTTCAACAGCGCTCGGTTCACATATAGACACAGATCATATATGTAAAGTAGTCCACTTTCATGTCAATGGTCCTTCAAAAATGCGAGGTCTGTTAGGATGCATCTCTTGAATATAGCCAAAGTGCTAAAGGGTATCATATAGTCGGCCCGTCCGACTACTTTCCTTACTGGTTTAAAGGAAGTATTTATTGGAGATTAGAAAACATATTTGAAGACAATTTTGAATTTGGATCCATGTTTTTTTAAGTAGTACTTTACTGATACTGTTGTTAATTACAAAAACAACAAAAATATTATGACAACTCATTTCTTATCCTTTAGGCCTTCATGAAAATCGGTTGAAAATCGAAAAAAAATTAAATCGATTTAAGGCATGCGCATTAGATATAAATTCTTTCTAGGAAAAAATATTAGCTTTTGGTTCGGGGTAGTCCCCATATAACTGGTCCATTGATCCTCATAAAACGCTACATCCGGAATATTGGAATTCTGTGAAGTTTGGTCAAATTTTCAGTAATTATACCCTTCACCACACAGTGGTACAGGGTATTATGTCTTTGTCCAGGCAACAGGAATCGAGACAGACCCATGGTTCCTCTTGAGAATATGCATAGAATAACTTTCTGAGTCGACCTATGCATGTCCGTCCGTCCGTCTGTTGATGTTAAATTGTAAACAAAGTACAGGTCGCATTTATAATCCGATTTGTATGAAATTTGGCACAAGTCACTTATTTAGCCCAAGGACGAACCCTATTGGAAATTGGAGAAAATCGGTTCAGATTTAGATATAGCTCCCATATATAGTTTCGCCCGATTTTGGGTAAATGGTGCACCAAAGTCCCTGAAAGTCATTCATACTAAATGAAGTCTATAATGACGTGTGCTAAGTTTCCTGAAAATCCGTTCCGATTTAGATATAGCTCCCATATATAGTTTCGCCCGATTTTGGGTAAATGGTGCACCCTGAAAATCATTTGATTTGGACGAATTTTGGCAAAGCGTACTAAATTGAGTCTAGATGACGTGTGCTAAGTTTCGTGAAAATCGGTTCAGATTTTGATATAGCTCCCATATATAGTTTCGCCCGATTTTAGATAAATGGTGCATCAAAGTCCCTGCAAATCTTTTAATTTGCACGAATTTTGGTATAGCATTCTAAATGAAGTCTAGAATGACGTGTGCTAAGTTTCGTGAAAATCGGTTCAGATTTACATACACCTCCTATATATATTTTAGTCCGATTTTAAGTAAATGGTACACTAAAGATCCATAGCTAGGCCGATTGACACAACGTACTGAAGTTAATATAAATTATTCTCTGGCAAGTTTTCTTGCCTTTCGGTTCAGATATAGATATAGCATAGCTTCCATAATCAATAGGTGTCTTATTGAGATTAAATTTGTTTTTTTGATTTAAATCGATTTGCAGACGTCGGTTTAGATATAGATAAAGATCACATATTTAAGTTCGTTCAATTTCATGTTAATGTTCCTTCGAAAAGGCGACGTCTTTTAGGATACGTATGTAGAATATTCCCAAGTAGTGAAGGGTATCATATAGTCGGCCCAGTCCGACTTTACTACTTTCCTTACTGGTTAGGTTGGGGAAAAAGAAATCCATTATTTTTATATGAACTATAGGACTTTATTTAACATGCCGTTGTCCGATTTGGGCAAAATATGCACATTTTTGTATGCTGTATGATTTGTTGTTAATGTCATTTCTCGATCATTTCTCCGATTTTATCTACATTTTCTACGACCACTTGTGCGAGGTGCATCTTTAATATAAACCAGTAAGGAAAGTAGTAAAGTCGGACGGTGCCGACTATATGATACAATTCACCACTATGGGTATATTAAACAGGATTATTACCATGAAATTGAATGAAATAAAATATGTGATATTTATGTAAATGTGCATCTACCTAGATCTATCCATAAAGTATGTAAATCGAGTTCAAACAAATATAAATAGGTCATCCGTTGGGCTATGTCTGTAATTCTAGAAAACGCAACTGCGTAATTCTATGCTCAATTTTGTAAGTTGTGCAAAAATTGATGTCAAACTGACTAACAATTTACTTGAAATCGGGCGAAAATATATATGGAAGCTCTATCCAAATATTAAGCGATTTCAAAAAAAACTTGTCACAGGTTAGGTTATACTAATTTCAGAACGTTTTGTTCCTATCAGCCTATTGGTTCCTTGGTGCGTCAATTACTTAAAGTAAATCTATATTAAAAGGGAGCTATATCTAAATCTGGACCGATTTTCACGAAACAAGGCAGACATAACTCTAGGCTCAATTCAGTACGTTATGCCAAATTTCGTGCAAATCGAAGGATATATAGGTACTTTGGTGTACCATTTACATGAAATCGGACGAAACTATATATGGCAGCTATATAGAAATCTGGACCGATTTTCACGAAACTTGGCAGACATCATTCTAGGCTCAATACAGTACGTTATGCCAAATTTCGTGCAAATCAAAAGATATATAGGGACTTTGGGGCACCATTTATATGAAATCGGACGAAACTATATATGGGAGCTATATCTAAATCTGGACCGATTTTCTCGAAACTTGGCAGACATCACTCTAGGCTCAATTCAGTACGTTGTGCCAAATTTCGTACAAATCGAAAGATATATAGGGACTTTGGGGCACCATTTACATGAAATCGGACGAAACTATATATGGGAGCTATATCTAAATCTGGACCGATTTTCTCGAAACTTGGCATACATCATTATAGACCTAAATGATTAGGCTGTTCCAAATTTCGTGCAAATCGAAAGATATATAGGGACCGTTTACATTAAATCGGTAAAATATATATATGGGAGCTATATCTAAATCTGAACCGATTTTTCCCAGTTTCAATAGGGTTTGTCCTTGGGCCGAATAAGTGACCTATGCCAAATTTCATCCAGTTCGGATCATAAATGCGACCTGTACTTTGTTTACAATTTAACATGCACAGACAGACAGACAGACGGACGGACATGCATAAATCGACTTAGAAAGTGATTCTATGCATATTCTCAAAAGGAACCATGTGTCTATCTCGTTTCCTTTTGCCTGTTACAAACATATGCACAAAGACATAATACCCTGTACCACAGTGTGGTGAAGGGTATAAAAACTCAGATTTAAAAGAAGTAATTTTTTCCACATGAAACTGGTATATTTGTTTTCATCAAAATAAAAAAAATGTCTATATAAAAATATTGCCTTTTACCAAATTGTCAAAAAACTTAATAAATAAATAACATCAGAAATAAATTTTTTGAATTGCAACATATTACATACTAATGAGAACCACGATAGTGTAAAGACTTCTTGGAAAATTAGTTTAACCGAAGTGATTTTTTTACCAATTTCTTAAATATGCATCGAATCATTAAATTTAATCTATTTATTTATTTTTTATTTTCAGATTCAAACAAACAATTCCCCCAAGCCGAACATACCTCTCAATAACGTGGCGCAAAGCAATCTCTTTAGTTGATGAAAAATTACAACCTGTTATCGGTGTTAAGTTTGGATTTAAACCGAGCTTAACCCAAACAATAACAAATCGGCGGCAGCGGTAAGCATGACAAAACTTTAATTCTTTATTAATAAGAAAAAAAATCTGTGTGTGTTGCACATTAACCTTAATAACACAAAAAAACTAACCACACAAAGTTAACGAATTAATCGCCATAAGACGATGACGAAAACAACAACAACCAGCTAGGAAGTAGTAAAGTCGGACGGGGCCGACTATATGATACCCTTCACCACTGTGGGTATATTAAACAGATGAATCCTAACAGACGTCGCATTATTGAAGAACCATTAACATGAAATTAAACATGTCATTCTGCAACCTATACTAAATTTTGGTCAGGTATAGAGTTGCTTCTTACGATGGGACAAAATAATGTAAATAAATTTAAAGCGAAATATCGAAATATAGGTTACACTTATTTCAGTATGGTTTTTGCATTCGGCCACATTTTGAGTTCTTTATTTACTTACAAATCCAAATTTACTTATAAATCCAAAATCGGACGAAAATATATATGGGAGCTATATCTAAATCTGAACCGATTTTCACGAAATTTAACACACATCGTTCTAGACTTAGTTCAGTATGCTATGCGAAATTTCGTGCAAATCGAAGGATATATAGGGACATTGTTGCACCATTTACCTAAAATCGGACGAAAATATATATGGGAGCTATATCTAAATCTGAACCGATTTTCACGAAATTTTACACACATCGTTCTAGACTTAATTCCGTACGCTATGCCAAATTTCGTGCAAATCTAACGATATATAGGGACTTTGGTGCACCATTTACATGAAATTGGACGAAACTATATATGGGAGCTATATCTAAATCTGGACCGATTTTCTCGAAACTTGGCAGACATCACTCTAGGCTTAATTCAGTACGTTATGCCAAATTTCGTGCAAATCGAAAGATATATTGGGACTTTGGGGCACCATTTACATGAAATCGGACGAAACTATATATGGGAGCTATATAGAAATCTGGACCGATTTTCTCGAAACTTGGCAGATATCTCTCTAGGCTTAATTCAATACATTATGCCAAATTTCGTTCAAACTGAAAGAAATATAAAGACTTTGGGGCACCATTTACATGAAATCGGACGATACTATATATGGGAGCTATATCTAAATCTTGGCCGATTTTCACGAAACTTGGCAGACATCATTCTAGACCTAAATGATTAGGCTGTACCAAATTTCGTGCAAATCGAAAGATATATAGGGACCGTTTACATTAAATCGGTTAAATATATATATGAGAGCTATATCTAAATCTGAACCGATTTTTCCCAATTTCAATAGGGTTCGTCCTTGGGCCAAACAAATGAGCTGTGCCAAATTTCATCCAAATCGGATCATAAATGCGACCTGTACTTTGCTCACAAAAATACATGGACAGACAGACGGACGGACGGACGGACATGCATAAATCGACTTAGAAAGTGATTTTATGCATATTCTCAAAAGGAACCATGTGTCTATCTCGTTTCCTTTTGCATGTTACAAACATATGCACAAAGACATAATACCCTGTACCACAGTGTGGTGAAGGGTATAATGACATGGTGATTTTTATCGGAGTGATATTTAATCAAATTGTAAATTATTGGAAAGGAAAATAAGGCAGAAATGCAAATGCATGCTGAAAGATAGGATTTTTCAAAGACTACAATCGACGTGCATCCCAAAGCGTGGATTTATTAACGAATATTTTAAGGATTTTTTAATGAATATATTTAAGAGTCATCCCATGGCGTGGATTTATTAAATGCATATTGCTAAGGTTTATGATAGGCGTGGATTTACTAAGAAGTATTTTTAAGGATCTATCTATGGAGTAGATTTATTAAAAATATATTTTTACGGATCATCCCATGGACCTACTAGGGACTACATTTATTTAAAAAAAAAAAATATGACTTTCCCATTTGAAAGAAAAAATTTCAAGGACCTTCCCAAGACGTGGGTTTATCTGTACTAATAAAAGAGTAAAGTGATTGACTGACTGACTGATTTAACGATTCATCAACGCCCAGACGAAACGGCTAAAGCTAGAATCTTAAAATTTTGGGAAAGGGTCGCTCTTGGTCTAAATGTGACAGATAAGGCTGGGATTTTGGAAATTCGTACTAGAACGGTACGAAAAGTACTAAAACGTACTAAATGTGATGCCATTTGTATTTGGCGAACCGGTGGAGCTAGAACTCTGAAATTTAGTTTGGTGGTTGATGATGGAGTGTAGGATAGATGTACCAAAGGGTTTTTGGAAATTCGAATTATAACTATCCGAAAAGTACGTAAATGTTCTTAATTTGGTACAATTCTGTAGCATGTGAACGGATAGAGCTAAAAACTTGGAATTTGAAATGCGAATTAGGGCTGGGAAGACGGGGTCTATTTACGGATATGGTTTTGAAAGCGTGTACTCATGTGTACGAAAAGTACTATATGGTACTATATTTGGTACAAATTTAATCTATACTAATAAAAGAGTAAAGTGATTGACTGACTGATTTAATGATTCATCAACGCCCAGACGAAACGGCTGATGCTAGAATCTTGACATTTTGGGTGAGGGTCACTCTTGGTCCAAATGGGACAGATAAGGCTGGGTTTTTGGAAATTCGTACTAGAACGGTACGAAAAGTACTAAAAAGTACTAAATGTGATACCATTTGTATTTGGCGAACCGGTGGAGCTAGAACTCTGAAATTTGGGTTGGTGGTCGTTGATTGAGTGTAGGATATATGTACGAAAAGTACTATATGGTACTATATTTGGTACAATTTTGATTTGGAGGTAAAAATCGAGCTGGAATCCTGAAAATTGAAATTAACATTACCGTCGGAGTGTAGGATTGGGATATGTACGTAGTTTTGGAAAATTTTACTTATGTGTACAAAAAGTACTAAATCGTACTAAATCGTATTTGGGTTAACCGATAGAACGAGAACAATAAAATGTGTAGTCAGGAATACTGTAGGGCTGTAGGATTGGGTCAGGATTCAGTTTAAGAAATTAATACTTATAGGTACTAAATGGTACTAAATTTTGTACAATTTGAAGTTTATGTGAACCAATAGAGCTAGAATCGTACAATTTGTGGCCAGTATGTTGAGGTGTAAGATTGAATAGGAAGTTTTAGAAATTTGTACTAATGTGTACAAAATTTGGTACAATTTAAATTGTGGGTGAACCGATAGAGTTTTAATTGTGAAACTTGGATTTGGGATCCCTGTAGTATGTAGGGTTGGGTTAAGTAGGAAGTTTTGGAAATTCGTACTACTGTGTACTAAATTTAGTACAATTTGTATTGTTGGTGAACCGATAAAGCTGGAATCCTGACATTTTGATTTAGGATCACTGTAGAGGTCTAGGATGGGGGTCTGTTGGAAGTTATGGAAATTGGTACTTCTATGTACTAAATTCAGTGCAATTTGAATTGTGGGTGAACCGATAGAGTTGAAATCCTGAAAATTTGATTTAGGATCAGTGTGAGGGCGTACTACTGTATACCAAATTTAGTACAATTTGAATTGTGGGTGAACAGTCAGAGTTGGAAATCTGAAACTTGATTTTAGGTTCACTGTGAGGTGAAGGTTTGGATTAAGTAGGAAGATTTGGAAATTCTTACTACTGCGTACTATATAGTACAATTTGGATTGTGGGTGAACCGATAGGGTTGGAATCCTGAAATTTGAAATTTTTATGAAGGGGTGGGATCGGAGTATGCAGGAAGTTTTGTTGGATGATGGAGGTGGGTACTTATGGAAATAATACTTGCTAAATGGAACTAAATTTGGAAAAATTTGGATCTGGATGAGCCTTTAGAGCTCGATTCATGAAATTTGGTATTCAAAGTAAATATATGGTCGATATTAATGTCTGGATTGTTTAGGGCTTAACTCTAGTTTAGTAAAAACGATCAGATTTTTATGAATTTTTTCCAGAGGTAGGTATTTCTACCCTAATTTTTGGGGGACGTACCCCCTTACCCGGTTATTTGACCCGGAAGTTTGGGTACGGGTACCCGGTTATATCCGGTTCTTCGGATCCGGTTAATATAATATGGGTATCATTTTAAAGGTTATACAAATACCTTTCCATTGAGTGGTAATATGATGGGGATATAGGATATGATGGGGATGATCGGGATAGGATATGATGGGGATTTTTGAGATACCAACACCGGCTACGGTGTCCATAGGAGAAAGACTTAAATTAAAAAAAATATGTTAATACACGCTTAAATATTTTCCACATTCGCTAACGAAGTAGCTGGCATATGCTAGTAAATAATATTTTTAAGGAACTTCCCAAGACGTAGATTTTTCAAAGACTACAATAAACGTGCATGCCAAAGCGTGGATTTATCAACGAATATTTTTTAAGGACCATCCAAAAGCGTGGATTTTTTAATGAATCCCAAGGCGGGGATTTATTAAATGAATATTTTTACTACCAAATATTTTTAAGGACCTTCCTATGGAGTAGATTTATTAAAAATATATTTTTACGGACTTTCCCATGGAGTCGATTTATTAAAAGTATATTTTTACCGGCATATCCATGAACTAGATTTATTAAAAAAATATTTTTTAAGGATCTTTCCATGGAGAAGATTTTTTAATGACCTAATGACGTGGGTTTATATATTTTTTTAAACCCTTCCTAAAGCTTGGGTTTATTACAATTTTTTTCAAGAATTTATTAAAAAAATATGTTTCATGGTCCTTCCCATGGCGTGTGTTTATTAAAAATATTTTTCAAGGCGTGTGTTTTTCCAATGGGGTGTGTTTATTGATTTTTTTTCAAAAATATATTTTTCAACGAGCTTTTCAAGGCGTGGGTTTGTTAAAATTTTGTTCAATGACCTTCCCAAAGCGTGGGTTTATTAAAAACATTTTTTTGGTCCTGCCCAAGGCCTGGGTTTATTAACAAGATTTTTCGTGGTCCTTCCCAAGGCGTGGATTTATTAAAAAAAATATTTTTTAAGGACCTTTCCAAAGCGTGTGTTTATTAAAAAATATTTTTAAGGTCCTCCCCAAAGCGTGGATTTATTAAAAAAAATATTTTTTAAGGACCTTTCCAAAGCGTGGGTTTATTAAAAAATATTTTTTAAGGTCCTCCCCAAGGCGTGGGTCTATAAAAATTGTTTTTTTAAGGTCCTCCCCAAGGCGTGGGTCTATAAAAATTGTTTTTTTAAGGTCCTCCCCAAGGCGTGGGTCTATAAAAATTGTTTTTTAAGGTCCTCCCCAAGGCGTGGGTGTATAAAAAATTTTTTTAAGGTCCTCCCCAAGGGGTTTATTAAGAAAATAAAATTAAGGATTGCAAATGGCTAATATTTATTAAAGAACATATTGATCAAATGGTGTGAATATTTTTTTCAAAACGTTTATTATTTTTTCTTAAGAATTGTATTAAACATTACAGCATTTCTTACCAGCCAATAAAATTATTTATTTTCTTAATTTTATTTACTGTTAAAATCCTGCCCAGTCATTAATAAACCTCTAATAACATTAATCGCACTGATGTGTTACTTAATGGTCTATTGATTTTTTGGTATCCAATTTTCCAACACTTCCTTAATTAATCAAAATTTACTCTTCTGAACGTTCCCAGCAAATCACAGTGTTAATCATCATCATAACTATGGGGGCGGCGTTGGAGAGAATGACGCACGGTAGGCAACAACATTTTGTAATTAACCAAAATTGTTTGGCTTTCATGTTTGACCACGTCAAATTGGCGGCTGTAATTTAATACAAATGAAATAATTTAATTAATTTCTCAAATACCAAAAAAAGGCAACAACACTAACAAATTATTATTTTCTATGGATTTTTCATAGCCATTGAAATATTTTCCAAATATTTTAAAACACAACAAAAAAGTGGAAGAAGAAAAGTGAGAGAGGAAAAATTTTACACACGTACCGACTGTGATGTAGTGCGGCATGCTGGCGTTTTCTGGCGCTGCGATAATCAGCGATTGGTCCAGTTGTGGTACGGTTCATATAAATTTTAATTTTGTAATAAATTTTGGTAGAGTTGAGCGAAACCAAAAAAAATATTGCACTCAACTCACGGTAACAACAACAATTTGGCAAATTTGTTACACATTCTTTACTGATTCGTTGTTTTGTTTATTTTTCTCTTCTTTGATAAATTTGCAGGAATTTTGTGTGTGTGTGTTTTTTTCGAAATTCGTTTTTAATTGACTTCCGCGTGTGTACAAATTTTTATTGGGTTCGGGTAATGCCTAAAAATATATTTTACAATTTCAAGCTTCAGTTGGTTTTTAAAATGTATTTGGTACTATTCTGTAAAAATCCACGTCTTATATAGGTGCTTGAAAAAATATTCTTAAGAATCCACGACTTATATAGGTGCTTGAAAAAATATTCTTTAAGAATCCACGCCTTATGTAGGTGCTTGAAAAAATATTCTTTAAGAATCCACGCCTTATGTAGGTGCTTGATAAAATAGTCTTTAAAAAATCCACGCTTATTTTGGTGTTTGAAAAAATCTTCTTTAAACCAGTAAGGAAAGTAGTAAAGTCGGACTGGGATGACTATGTGATACCCTTCACCATTTTGTGTATATTCTACATATGTCTCAAAACAGACTCCGCCTTTTCGAAAGAACATTGATATGATATTGAACAAACTTGAATATGTGATCTGGAACCTATGCTAAACTTCATTCGGGTAAGTATAGACTGCTTTCCGTATAATGGGACAAATTTATGTAAATCGATTCTATTTACACAATTTTAATCTCAATCAGATCCCCATTTGTGTCTGCATCTGCACCAATTAAAACCTGTAAGGAAAGCAGTAAAGTCAGACTGGGCCGACTATATGACACCCTTCACCACTTTGGGTATATTCTAGATATGTATCCTAAAAGGCGTCGCCTTTTCGAATGAACATTGACATGAAATTGAACGAACTTAAATATGTGATCTTTATCTATATCTAAACGGACTAACATCAATCCCTAAACATGTTATTCTGTTTAAAATTTAATCTCAATCAGACACCCATTGATTATTTGGTGTACAGTTAACAGAAATAAGTCAAAATTATATATGGAAGCTATGCTATATATATATATATATATCTGAACCGATTTCAAGAAATCTAGTCAGCGATTAATTTATATTAAATTCAGTACGTAGTGTCAATCGGCGTAGCTATGGATCTTTAGGGCATCATTTGCATAAAATCGGACGAAAATATATATAGGAGGTGTATGTAAATCTGAACTGATTTTCACGAAATTTTGCACACATCATTCTATACTTAATTCAGTATGCTATACCAAAATCGAATGCATCATCGAGTGCATCATTTACATAAACTCGAACGAAACTATATATGGAAGCTATATCTAAATCTGAACCGATTTTCACGAAACTTTGCACACATTATTCTAGACTTAATTTAGTACGCTGTGTGAAATTGGTGCAAATCAAAAGATTTGCAGGGACTTTGGTGCACCATTTACCTAAAATTGGGCAACTATAAATATGGGAGCTATATCTAAATCTGAGCCGATTTTCATGAAACTTAGCACACATCACTCTACACTTAACTTCGTGCGCTGTGCCAACTTTCTTTTAAATCGAAAAATATATAGGGACTTTGGTACAGCATTTACATAAAATCGGACGAAAATATATATGGGAGCTATATCTAAATTGAACCGACTTTCATGCAACTTTGCACAGATCATTCTAGACTCAATACAGTACGCTATGCCAAATTTCGTGTAAATCGAATGAGATGAAGGGGCATTGGTGCACCATTTACATAAAATCGGACGAAAATATATATGGGAGCTATACCTAAATCTGAACCGATTTTCACGATACTTAACACACATCATTCTAGACCTAAATCATTAGGCTGTGCCAAATTACGTGCAAATCGAAAGATATATAGGGTCTTTACCTTAAATCGGACTAAAATATTTATTGGAGCTATATCTAAATCTGAACCGCTTTTCAAGAAATTTTACTCCCATCATTCTAGACCTAAATCATTAGGCTGTGCAAAATTTCGTGCAAATCGAAATATATATAGGGACTTTGGTATACCATTTACCTTAAATCGGACGAAAATATACATGGGAGCTATATCTAAATATGAACCGAATTTCAGGAAACTTAACACGCATCATTCTAGACCTAAATCATTAGGCTGTGAAAAATTTCGTGCAAATCGAAAGATATATAGGGACTTTGGTATACCATTTACATTAAATCGGACGAAAATATATATGGCAGCTACATCTAAATCTGAACCGATTTTCAAGAAACTTATTACACATCATTCTAGACCTAAATCATTAGGCTGTGCATAATTTCGTGTAAATCGAAAGAAATATAGGGACTTTGGTATACCATTTACATTATATCGGACGAAAATATATATGGGAGCTATATCTATATCTGAACCGATTTTCTGGAAACTTAACACACACACCATTCTAGACTTAAATCGTTAGGTTGTGCCAAATTTCGTTTAAATCGAAAAATATATAGGGACTTTGGTACAGCATTTACATAAAATCGGAGGAAAATATATATGGGAGCTATATCTAAATCTGAACCGATTTTCAGGAAACTTAACACACATCATTGTAGACCTAAATCATTTGGCT